>NC_056745.1:905206378-905248878 GCF_019279795.1 Protopterus annectens
AAACCCGTAGTCCAAGCTTAGGCTTCGCCTCTTCCTACTCTAGTTATTTGCTTCTAATACCTTACTTCCTTTGCCTTTTTTCTTCAGTAAATTACAACCCTCTCTTTCCTGCTTTTTATGCAGTACTTGCTTTCTTCCCTATTGGCAAAATGTCCTTTCACCATTCCTGTGTTGGTTTTGTTCTTAGAATTCTGTGTGATTTTTTATTCTCCTTAATGATCTGCCTCCAAATAATTCTGTAAATGATCATCCTTACAAAAACTGAAAGCTTTGTTGAACTGAGTCTGAATTAATGGCATGTTAAATGCTGCCCACTTTGTGTTCACAGTTTTCTCTTATGACCTGTAACAGATTAGTCTCTCTCTTCTAACAGATTGTCACACTTGTTCGTATATACTGCCTGCACCAGTATGCTGTTTTTGTAATAATGCCTACTCAACATGTGTTCCAATTTGAGAATCATTTTATTACCCCTGTGTTTAATGTCATTAAAATTGTAAAGTCATCAGGCCCTAATGATGTTGAGAACCATAGACTTCTTTATATGCCTCTTACTTTTTTGTATCCCAAACCTGTTACTTATTTTTAATGCTGCTAAGCTTACTGCAAGTTTGATGTCAGCTGGGAAATCATTCCCAAGTCTAGTAATGGCCTGGAGTTGTTCCTTTCCTTAGTTTTGTTTTTAGCACCCAGAAAATTTGTATTGGGAGTTTTAACCAGTCTGGTGGATGGATGTTTTTCCAACCCTGGTAGTGCTTGTAGTAAAGGTTCTTTAGAACGTCTGTATGCTAGACATAATTTGTTTTTGTCACCCTATACGATGCACTATATAGATGTAGGTTTAGCTCAGCTAACTCTGAGTAGACAAGATTATGTTCTGTGGTAGGCCTATCTAATGATTTAAATAGATTACATAAGACATTAGTGTCCTGTAATGTGAAAGTTGTAAATATTGTTAGTTTTCATATCATATGCCTAAATAATCACATCATGCAAATGAAAAGTTAAAGCAGGGTCTGTATAAAGACGTTATGTCTTACAGAGAAAAAACCTCGCAACATTACCTGTTTAATCAGACTGACCATCAGCGTAATGTTGTTTTCCCAGAGTATGTGGTGATGCATGTATTAGCACTGAACACTGTTCAGTGTGAGTGGCTCACTGATTTACCTTAACAAGGTAGTAGCTGTTTAACCCAGCATAATCACCTGTCATAGGTATAAAAATACTTTTTTTGCTGTTATCAACTTTTAATAACTGTCATTTATCAATTATGGAAGCGGACAAAAATGCAATATTAAAAAAAGGGCCCCCAAAACGGATCCATTTGGGACTCTGGCTTATACAGTTGTCTGTCTGTTTGGATAAATTCCCCAAGACTTGTCCACATCGTGTCCTGTGAGTTAGCTGATTTTTATTCAGTTTTATTTTATATGGTTTCACTGCATAAGCAGTTAGAGTAGTAGTAGTAGTATTGTTGTGCAGGAGAGTGCCAAATGCTTTGGATAAATCCAGGTATGTCACTACCACTTACACACCATTATCAAGAACAGTATCGATAAGATCTTACAATCTAGCAAGACATAGCTAATGTTGATATCCCAGCTTATAAGTCATGTTGCTCAAGGTCCAGACTAGCAGAGTAGTTTTGTTTTATAATTTCTATCAGGTGGCATTTTTTACAGTGATCGTAGGTTATTAGTAGGCGGTACATTGTCAGATTGCTGAAATGTGACAGTGAAGACCAACCCATGTGTGACATTAAGCTGGGACTTCTGCTACCAAATATGGTGGCACAAGTGCACCACTCAGCAGTGTGCTTACCAATGACATGACATTAAGATGACTGGTACTGATAGGGTTAGAATCCCAATACTGCCATTTAAGGGTGCAATAATAGCAAGATAGTCCACAAGTCTGTTTTAATTAATTGAGAAAGCAGAGCTTGGGCCCAAAGAGCATGGAGGAAATGTGTATTGATGTTCTGGTTATGAGCTTCCAGCCTTCATACATGCACAAACTTAGAGAACTGTGTCTTGGCCGAGAATCCCCAGGCCCCTATCTTACTGCCTTCTCATGGAACAAATGTGTTCACTGCTGCTTTATCAACAATAACCGCTTGTCATACAAATTACCATTTTTCTTCCTCACACATGTCCAATTCCCAGGGAAGGCTTGTAGGATGCTGCAATTCCTCACAGCCTTTTTCCTGACACTCTAGAACTGCTACCACCCTAGAAAAGCTAGGTGTTTTCAATTACCTGCTGCTCTTAAATCAAGACAAATGTGAAACACTGCATTTAACATGTCTTTTGCTGGTAGCAGGCCTACTAGGGTAATGCCAGATGTGTGCCACACAGTTTTTTAACCAACAATGTAAATATTAATTACCCTCTTCTCAGATAAATAATGCATAAATGTTCTTATAATAAATGCTTGCCATAAGAGCTTAAAGGTTTACTTAGAGTCTAACAAAAACAGTGCAAATACAGATTTGAACTGTACCTAGGCTGAAGCACATAAATAGCAATAAAAATAGAAATGATATATAAAAAACTAAGCTCCAGATGCCCAGGTTCTCTGGATAGAGCTTACTGTGGGAATACTATCTGTAATTGCTATAAATTAATTAGCACTCTTAGATAGTTCCACTACAGACAATACAGCAATAATATCTAATCATCTTCAGTTCATAGCATACAGAGTTACGTCTAGTTTGTCCCCCAGACCTGAGTCCATGGCATCATCATCCTTTTGCTGGAGAATAGTAACTAAACCAGTTATTTTATTTGTCATAGCAACAATCAAGAGGGCCAGTGAACATTTATGTTTGCTTTCCTTGAATCCAGTCCACCCTGATTTCATAATGATATGCAAGCTATTAAGTCCATCAGCAATTATAGCAATTACATCCCAGCAGCAAGACAGACCTGGACTTTTTTTCTTACAGTGACAAAAGGAAACAGCAAGTGTGGAGATTAGTACACTTAAAAAAAAAAAAGTCCCTTTTCATTTATATTCAGAAACAAAAGGCAAAAGTTGCACATATCTATAGTCATAGGAACAATACTCTGATTGCAGGTGAATGAGATAGAAGAGAGAAAAAAGAAGAAAAAAAACAACATATTTTTGCTTTTTCCTTTAGCCTGTCATTACTCCTGGCTGTATACTATGTTACAGTAGAATTTGTATGACATGGATCTGTTACAGTGAGTGCATAACTTTTCTTTACATGGAGGTCTGCAAAAGTTAGGCACCTGAAAATGACTTAATGGCATCATTATCATCTTTGAAATCATTTTACCTGGGATCCTGAGTTCTTATACTTTTTAATAATTTGTCCTGACAATTGGTAAGCAGTGCATAATGTTTTGTATACTACACAGAATGAGTGCACAGAAAATGTGTGTATATACCAATATATCTATCTATGGGTCTACTTTTAAATCTTGAAAGACTGAAAGACCAACTTTCAGTATCTTGACACCTAAACACTGAACACCCACTATACCGAAATATTAAAAAAAGAATGTCACTATACCGAAAATTCATAATACCGAATTTTCAGCAAGCGACATTCAGTTTTTTAATGTGACCTCCACCACAGCATCACAAACACCTCCCCCTACACTGTTCTTAAGCAACTAAACACATAGACCAACAAGACCCCCACATCCCCGCTAATTACATATACCAAGTCTGAGGTCACACTACCATGACCTACACTAAAAAAAACTACTGTTACCCTTACTTCGCACACCATCTCACACACACACAAAAAACACACTGCCTTCAACACTAACACACACACACACAAAAAACACACTGCCTTCAACACTAATACACACACACACACATGTACACTCACCTATGTAACCCATCCAACTCCCAAAACTTCCCACACAACTAAAAAACAAAAACTCCTTACCCAAAACCCTTAAACAGTTACAGCCTACCTGAATCTCCGTATACAACCACACATCGTCTCCATGTCTAACTCCCAGACCACAATGCACGGCAAACACAAACCACTCCAAAGCAGATTCAGTAATCTAAAGCTCGGGTAAGGTGTAGTTTCGAATAACCTATGTTATGTCTATCTATCTGTATATACATACACACATGTCAAATTTCAGTATCTTGAGCCGAAAATGTCGAAAGTACACTACAACGAAAAAGTAAAAAAAATAATGTTACTATACTGAAAGTTCATCAATACCGAATTTTCAGTATGTGATGCTCTGTTTTTTAATACGCCCTCCACCACACAAACAGATGTACAAGACCTTCCTTCCTGTACCGTAACAAACTATCACAACACACACACAAACACAACCCAACAAATCTACGTATAAGCAGGGGGCAAGCCACCCTGCACCCTCCACACTCCCACTACTTTATATATACTGACTCCAAGGTTGCACTACCATGAATAACGCAACAAACATACTGCTATGCACCCTACACTTCCATTGCACAAACATACTACATGTGTACAAACATTGCCACTTTCAACACTTACACACACATACTCTCACCTATCTACCCCAATCTACTCCTTAAACTTCCCCCAAAAAATTAAAAAATAAATTCCTACCCAAAACCTGTAAACACTCAACACCTACCTGAATATCTGCATATAACCACACATTGGCCACCATCTCTAAATCCCAGACCACACTCCATCTTATAGCGACAGCAAACCATAAAGAAAACACTGCACTACCACTATCATGGATTCATTAAAATGCAGTTTCGAATAACTGCACTTTTGACATTTTCATCTCGAGATACAGAAATTCGATATTTCAGTATTTCGAGATTTGAAAGTAGGCCTATATATATATATATATATATATATATATATATATATATATATATATATATATATACACACACACACACATTTATATATCTGTGTGTGTGTGTCTCTATAATTATATATATATATATATATATATATATATATATATATATGTAAAGGTCTGTGCCTTTTGATAATGTGAGCAAATGTTTGGAATATCTAGCTATGAGGCAAGATTAGCATTCCTTTTTAAAGAATCTGCATGCACATATGACAGTCAAGCAGGATTTTAGTGCATACACTGAGTATGTTTTACAGTCTAAGTGAAAAAGATTCTATGCAGTATATAAAATCTGAGATGGTAGTAGATTGGCATCTTTTTTCAGTAAATACTAATCCCACTTCACCATAACAGGTGTAAGGTGTTGCATGAGGCAAAGTCATGTCTTTATCTTGAAATCCTGAGCAGTCTGAAAAATGGTTTGAAGTGATGCAGTTTCATAGTACTTTTCTGGGGGATGTAAATGACATTGATGGGAGTGCCAGCATACCTCTCAAACTCTTAGAGCAAAAAATCTGGACAAAGCCATAAATACTGGTGAGACAAAAGACCAAAAATAGGGACAATTTTTAAATGCAACTCTCACAAACTTAAAAGTAAATAATAGAATAGCAGGTTTTGCATTAGCATGAATTTTCTGAAGGGTATAAAATCTGAAACTCAAATGTCTGTCATTATTTTCTGACCTCGGTTTTCAAAAGATTTGCCAGAAAACCACAATTTTATGAAAAATGGGCAAAAGTATAAGACAAAAATCTGGACATTCTGTGAAAATCTGTACAGTTGAGAGGTATGGAGCCAGGCAAAGTTTAATGCTTAAAGGAATGCTAAAAATTAGTGCACAAAGCATTTCTTAGCTGTGTACTTCCAGTGTTGACACAGTAATAAAATATTATAGCCAACTAATGCAAGTCTTGTATTCCATTTTGGTGTGTGAAAAGTCATCACTGTTACTGTAACTTAAACTTCAGCTTGTAAGGTAATCAGTTGGTGCTTCTCAGTAGCTTCAAGTTTCTGTTAAGGTGTGTGGGACCTTGTTGACATGCCAAAGACAGCAGGATGATTACAGAGTACTTGTTGAACTTTATTGTAGTAATGCTGTCATTCCGAAAATAATGAATGCAGGCTGACTTGATTTTTATTATTAAACCAGGGTTCTGATTTTTATAAGCTTATATATACATGCTTGTTAACACCAGTCCAACAACTTGTTGAATGGAAAGACTGTACTATTAATTTATTTTTTGTCATAGTTTAATTCTTAGGCAGCAGCAGCACTGTGGATTTCAGAGTACTGTATATAGCCAATGTCTATGATGGCAGTGGGTGGAGGTTACCTGATCATTTTTAAAAAAAGATGAATGTTTTTGAATTTGCTGGATGTTGCCATCTTTATTGTAAAGACAAACTAATAATACAAGTGTTAATTAAGCATGATCTTAAAATAACTGATCAAATTTAAAATCGCCAGTGAAGAATATAAAGTTAGCAGAGGTCCACCACTTTTAACAGAACTGATGCATATTTGGTCTAGACATGTACATAGTACAGTTCCTTTTAAAGGTCTGCAGTGAAATTAAATATTGGTTGAATATATTAAACTTCATTTATTATCCATTTACTAGTCCTTTCCCAATAAAGATAGATTACTTTAGTAGTGCTATTACACAGGCTTCAGTATGGTTTATAGTTGAAATGTATGTAATCTGCTGGCTTTCAAACCCTGACCCATTGCCTTAGTAAGTAGATCTGATGCAAAATGTTTTGCATTTGTTGAGAGGTTATGGAGTGAAATGACATCTTAATCGTACATGTTGCTGTTAAGTATTTTTCTCTTACTACTGATCGATTGTCTTTGGCCTCATAGTAATTCATGAAGATAGTTATTTCAGCTCTTCCTCCTCCCCTTTATTGAAAATAGATATAAAATTTATCTTTGCTATTTTACCTCTTTGAGTTTCCCATTCATTGCACACCTCTATTATAGGTTCATAGTTTTATGTTTAAATATTTTATGGGTCTTGGCCTCATCATATGTATTGTCACGGCTGCTGTCTCAAGGGCTTGGTAGTGGACTTGGTAATGAGATGCGAACCAATGACTGCTGTAAAACTCATTTCAGGTTACAAATGGCATATTTTATTGAATGTGGTGTTAAGGGTTATTACCCTATCAATCTGTGATGGTCATAGTTAAATAAGCTGAAATGTAAGAGCACTTTTATGAGAAATCTTTTCTGATAACATTTCAACAGTCTCTGGTCTGTACATGAAAGCCCTGTCTATGGTACTGCAGTAGTCTTATTTGAAGTGCTTTAGAATTTATGCCAGGGCATACCTTGTATTTATCACAATGTAAAAATCCTGTTTTTAATAACATCTGCAGAAAAATAAGCTACAGAAAACCCAGTCTAAGATCTAAAGCTGTGTGACAGACAAAGAATCAAGCAGGCAAGCTCAGTTTCATAAATCTTTGCAGCTTGCAGCTAGTGAAAGGCATTGCAAATAAATGTTCAGCTGTCATTTTAGAGTTGCTCTGGATGTGGCACTTGTATTTAAAGTTGTCATTTTTCTCATTTGAGTCATTGTATAAAAAAAAAGTATGATGACTGCTAGGCTAATGCTGTCTGTTTCGGTTCAGGGTTGAGCTATCATCATGGATTGAAAGGATATAAGGTTCAGTCAATGAACTTTGCTGCCTTGTCTGTGAAGGGTAGATCAGAAAACCTTAAAAGAGTTAGGAACCTAGAGAAAGTTGTAAATCAGGATGTAATACTTAATTAGGTGAATAAGGCAAGTGTGCCCTTTTGCCACTGTAAGCATTGCATGTTTCACTCTAGAATAGAGTAAGATATAGTGAAATGCAGACTGTATAGCTGCTAACTGCTGTCAAAGGCTCCCCTGTGCATAAGAGCTGAAGTCAGCCCAGTTCTACCATGTAAATGTAGGCTAGTTGCTGACTATTGTCAACAGTGTCAGGAAAGGGGTTATACTTTGCTGCAGTTTATGAAAGATGAACTGACATAACTGCAAAAGGTTTGAAGAAAAAAGTAAAAATTAAAGGGTGCCAACCAGGAGAATATCATTGCCACTTAAGAACAGAAGGGGAGTTGAAGCACTTTTAACAAGCATTGTTTATTTTTGTGTGATGATAAGACCCTTCATCTCCGCCAGCCTGTATTTTCTAACCTCCAGTGTCAGTTCCTTCAGGCCTCCTAGGGTGCCTTACCCTGTTTCCACTGCTTGAACTTTGGCAATCATAGCACCTTCATCTAATCCTAAAATGGCTGTTTTCTTCTTTAGTTCATGCATTGCAGTCATGTCGCTGTAAGTCCACAGTCAGCTGCATTACCACCAATAGCTTAAGCAGCCTTGCCTTTGTTGGGGGTGGGGGCATCCTAATAACTCTGCCTTCACTTTTCCCAAAAGAGAGCAAAGCAATTTTTTCCCCGTTGATTCAGCATTTCAAATCTGATCTGTGAATTAACTTCAATTACTGTGTTTGCTGACACTGGCTGTGCTTTACTATAGAGAGTTCTTGTATCTTGTAGCTCATGATAGGTGATACTTCTGACAAGAAATTTTCTTTAGAATTCTGATTAACTTTATGTACTTAAAAAATGAGATGTGTTCAGCACTATGACTACCCAGTCTTTGACTGGTTTGTGCAAATCTGGAGACCTCTGTCTACTTTGCAGCTTGATTGTTTTTTGTTTACTTTTTACATGTAAGATAGTGAAACCAGATGTAATCCAAACCAGGAGCTGTTTTCCTTAGAGCTAAGGCTGATTTTTATAGACATTGCCATCACACTGATGCTACTTCAGTCATGTTATGGGTTGTAGTAGCGATTTCCTGTGGTCAAAGTAGAAAGGTATTGTACTTTTAGGAGAAAACAAGTAAGGAGCGCTTAGGTTATGTAGGCTTAAATAATCCAACCAGTCTTTGTGTAGGCAGGTGGAGCGAAGCAACCTTTTCTGAATTCTTTGTGGGCTTTAGATTGTTTAGTTTTAACCAAGTCTTGCTGTAGTTTTTGGTTGTTTACTCCTCAAGTGTGCCATAAGCTGTTTTCCAGTTTGCCACTTAAAAACTAATGATGATTAAGTCTGTAAGAGGATTAAAATCTGCAGTAAGGGAAAACACTGGACCATGCATACCTCGTGTCCAAGAATGATAGTGCTGGTATTAATTAATTCATTATACATCCACATTCATTACATTTTTTTTTAATCTTCGTTAAATGTTACTCTAACAACAACAGATATTGCATCGACATGCATTTTCTAAACAATAAAAAGTAATGAAACTCTAATGTCTTTCATTATTGACTAACTAATCCTCTGTGATTTACCAGAAAACCAAAAATTTCAAAAGGGACATGGCAAAAATCATGGATGTTAATAGAACTGAAGGATTTGCATCAGTGTACATTTTCTTAACTATAAAGAAATGTGATTTATGAGGAAAAGGGCAAAAATTATAAAATAAGGGATGTTATGTTAACACCACTAAATTACCACATACAAACGACTATGTAACACTGCATTTTCTTTATTATATCTACCTTTCTAGTCTAGTTGTAATGGTGATAAGTGCAGCATTATAGAGTTGTTATTGTGTGTGGTAACTTAATGTGGGTTATGAGGTAGTGTTTCTGGTAAGAGATTTCAGGATGAAAGATACGGATTTTAAAGCTTTCTTCAATGCAGTGTTTAGACTGTGGTAAATAATTATGAAGGCAGGGATTATAAAATATAGCAGTAATGGTTTTCACTTCAGTAAAACCTGCAAGAAAGACCCTGCCAAGCTAGAGTCTTCATCATGTAATACTTGTGTGAAGCGGTCATTTTTTTTTTTTTTTTTTATTGCATAAAATAGTGTTTGTGTATCTTTATGCACACAGACCCTTTTTTCTGCAAAACCAAAGGTTGTTTTGCATCATTTTGTAAATAAAATTACCTTAAAAATTGCTTCCAAAAGTTGAAATCTAAAAGTACACAGCCATATTTACAGCATTAACATTTATGGGCAGGCAGGAGGCACTTAAGTCACTTTGGGTGTTCAGCTGTAATTATATGCCATGTTTGTGTGGGTAGGTAATTGAGTATTAGGTATGCAATTGCCAAACTGTTAAAAGTTTGGCAAAAAAAATAATAGTTGGTTATTTTTTTACCAAAATGTTAATATAAAAATTTGGCAATTATATAACTAAAACATAGTTACTTACCCACACTAACACAGCATAATTAGAACTGGGCACCCAAATTGACATTTCCTGCCCACCCCTAGACATTAATTCCGTAAATACAGCTGTGTACTTTTAGACTTCTGCATTCAGAAGCCAACTTTAAATGCGATTTTTTTTTTAATTCAGCAAAAGTAAACTTTTAATTTTCACGCAGAAAAGTGTTCATGTGCATAAAGATGTATGCCAACACTTCTTTGTGTGAAAAGGAAAGTTTGTTTTGCGCATTTAAACTTGAGCTTTAAACCTCGTGTAGTTGAGACCTTTGCTATGTATGTAAGGGCGTAGCAGTATTGTAGACATGCCATGTTTTGGCCTTTTTTCAGTACAGCACAAGTGGATTGTTCAGAAATTTAGAAGCACTGAACTTAAAATCAAGCCTGAAGACCATAAACATTAGGAGTGCTTACAGAATATCCCGATACTGAAAGATTTAGCTGTGTGACATTTTTATCTTTTGGTTTGGATGTTAACTGGAATACTTTGCAGGCAACCTATTGCACTGTATCTTCTTGAATGTTTGACTAATTGATTATTTGACCGATCGGTCTGAATGTTTATTAGACTGGTGTTGGTCCTTTTGGTGGGGAGGGGGGTACTGTTTATCAGAAGGTGAATGTGAAACTATGTTATGCAAAAGTGCAGCAATCCAGTTATATCTTCCTTTCTAGTTGAATTAATTATGTAAAACCAAATATAAAGCATTGACAATCATTAGGAGTCCTGTACTCAGTCTTAGGAGTAAGTTGGTGGACATTAGGTGGAACCTCTGCATGTTATGTCCACTGTCGGAAGAGAACAAAGAAAAGGATGATGGTGGCAGATGTAAGTGGGTGTCCATCAACTTCTGGGATATGTAGTTACTGAGATGGTTGTCAAATATGCAGAGATTGTTGTACTGTCTACTTTACAGGAGAGGCTACATTTGTAATTCTTTGCTTGTTCTGGAAACCGTTCTTTTTGACGATGTCAGGCTGGTAAAAGAAGGGTTTTCAAAATGATGGTTAGATGTGAAAAGGCAAGTTAGGAGTGTATGAAATTTTTTGGGAGGATGCTAAAAAGGTGTATGCTTTAGACAGGCAAGGCTCTCACGTTAGGTTCTAGGTGTGAACCTAATAACTGTTTTTTTAAGTTGTGCTTCTACATTTGGGGGGGGGGGGTTGTGAGGAGCAAGAAAGTGAATATAAAGACAGAGAGATAATTCTGAATGAGATATCAGTTCATCACAGAATGCAGACACACAGTCTGACACCTACGGGCAATTTGGAACATTGTCAGTTTACTTACCTGCATTTCTTTGCAAAGTGGGAAAATTGGGGAACCTGACATATAAAAACAAGAGCACAGTGAGGACATGCAGACTTCACAAAAAAGGCTTCCCTGCCAGGAACCAAACCATACGACTAAGGGCTGTGAGATACCACTTTGCTTGAATACTGTTTGCTGCATTTTATGACCTACAAGCAAAACAGAATTCCTTTGACTGTGAAATTTCAAGAAATTAAGGATGGAATAGGAGAGCACAAATGTCTTTTAGAAAAAAAAGATACAGGCAGGTGAGAAAATGCTGGTCATCTAAAAGGGTGGTAAACACTGAGTTGTATTACCAGAGATGAGCACTGGGATGTAGGTGCAGAGGAGAAGTACAATGATAGTGAAGGGATTTGAAAGAATACACTGTAAGAAAAAATTGATGGAACCGAATCTGTACATATTTTTTGATAGAGTGGTAAGGGTGGTTATGATTTGAGGACTCTCTGGAGAGAGGAAGGTAGGATTCAGAACTGATATCAGGAAATTGTTTACTGAGATGACATCAACTACGTGGAACATAGTTTAACTTTACAGACAGCTACTCAGCAGTAGAATTGAGAGACATAGGAAAGTTTGGAGTATGGGTATGGGACTTGATAAGGCAGTGTTTCTTTTTTCCAAGTCATATGTTAAATCTGTCTGACAATGTCAAGAAAGGATGGGAGAGAGCTGTAACACCCTGGTAGACTTGGTAGGCCAGAGATCTGTTCCTTCAGCCTCGTCTTATGTTTGCAGGAGGTAATCCTGTTAAAGTTATGCTTAAAGTAGATGGTCAGATTATACTGGTAGTAATTATAAAGAGCTGAATGTGATGGTGGAAATGAATTTTGTTTTGCTTTTTTTTTTTTCTTATCTTTTCAGAGGACACAAGTCCCATTGGTATTAAAGTGTTCTAGCACTTGTATGGGGGAGTGCTTAAGGGTCTCGTGGGACTAGACGTATCAAGCGGGTGAAACAGCAGGCAGATGCTGTAGTCAAAGTGTTCAGTGACTGAATGTGGAGGCCAAAGAAATCCAAGTGGTGAAGTTGTCAAAAATGTGTTTGTTAGTGCTGTGGCAGCTGCAGATATCACAGATAAACAGTGAAAGATGAGATAATAGGTTATCTGGTGTTATATGGCAGCAATTATTGACACCAAATTTGAACAGTGCTATAAATATCTGCATTGTTACATAATTTAATATTGTGATTGTTGACTGATATGAGTTTATCTGTAGGGTTTGGTCCTTACTCCTTTTATATATCCAGTAGCCCTTTCTGTTTGCCCTATTGCATTGACATTAAGTAATAGAAGGCCTCCATTCCACCACATAAATGACCAATTAGTTTTCCATCAGAATCTTCCCCAAAAAACTAGTATAGGATATTAGTCAGTGAGCATGTTGAGCTGCATTCCAGTTTCATACAATCTTCTTTAACTATAGTCCTCTTAAGCTAGTACCAGTTCCACAGACATTAAATCTATGCTTCCCTTTGTACAGGGGTTTGTCATTATGGAGAGTGTTATCTGGCATGAGTAACAGTTTAAATTAAAATCTAAAACAAATTTTGTATTTGTAAAAGGTACAGTGCTCTAATGTTCATTTGTGTTCAGCACAGATGACAGAACTGGTATGGAAATGTATGCATTCTTAAAGTTGCAAGAATTACAGCAGTCTGATATTGGTTGTTAACGGTCACATCACATTTCTTTCAGTAGGCTATATGTGTAGTATTACATGATCTAAAAGTGATAGGGAAGCATGAATGTATCTACAGCTCAGTTGTAGTGTATACTAGTAGACTGGGGAGAAGCATGAAAGTTAAAGAACTTCAGACATGCAGAGGAGGCTAGAGGTACAGTGGTGTGAACTGGTGTGAGGTGGAAGGCCGGGGTATGGTGACTGGACATTTCCAAAATGATAGCTGTGACAGTTTTCTTGAATTAGTAGCAAAAAGGAATAATGTGACGACCATGTTAAAAGAAGAGCAGTTGATGCGAGAAATCTAATGGACCAATGTAAGACATCCATTTAGGAGCTGAGACCTTGCTGCTGTAGCTGTATTTAAGGATGTGTGTGTGCCGGTTTAATTCCTCCAAGTGTTTTGGGTTTCTAATACCATGACAGAAATGGACAACATTCCTAAGTTAAAAGTATGATTAAAGCTCATGAACTGTGTGTCTGTATTGGAAGGGCAGTAAATGTGAAGATGAATACTGTAATGTAAGCAGAGGCCAAAACAGAGTTCACAGCATGAATAAGGGAGCAGCCATTGCAATTTTCAGAAGGAGTGTTTTGAGTGAAGGAAAGATATTGCACTTGCACAGCCAGAATAGTTTATATTAGACTGACAGTAGGACTTTGCCAGTTCATTGAATTTTGTAAGGGTGGAGGATGCGAAATAATGATATAATAAGCACTGCTTTTTATCTGAAATTCACTTATTGTGGTTGTGTACATGGTTGCATGAAATACTTGAGAACATTTCTTTGCTGTGAACGAGTAAGCGCCACATTTAAGATGAGGATTAGACTGCATATATTCATTTTAATGGTGTTGAAGGAACAGATCTATATTTTTAAACTGCCATTATCCAGTTGTCTACTGTGAAGTAATTTTTACATTAAGAATGCTGTTGAGCACTGATACATGATTTGTCCTGTTCTGTGTCATATTTTCTGTAGTAACTCTCCATCATCAGGGTTTGTTCTTAAATTGCAGTTACTTTAGTCTCCAGTGTCATGGCTGTTTGTAGATTTGCATAATTTAGATATAAGTTTACAGTCTGGAAACTAAAAATATCAGCTATATATATATATAATTATTTCTCATCTTGAGATGACAGGTTTATACACTAGTTATGCTTGTTTGCAGACCAACTGCTATGACAGTGGGTAACGTACTACATTTTGTGGCAGCAGTTTAGCTTTGCAGATGATCTTGTAGAATTACTTTGGCAATCCTGTCACCTGTCACTACTCAGTGTAGACAAGTTTAGTGCACTGTGCTGTCAGAGACTGGGAAGATTTCTCTTCCATAAGACTTTCATGCAGCCATGGTCTGGAAGATTTCTCTTCTATGAGACTTTCATGCAAGCATGGTCTCAATTTGCATGCCGTACGCAGTGCTTTATATTGATGAATCAGTCCTGTTGTGCATTTGCTATTTCATTTTCATGGGGACCCATGTTAAGATACATTTTCACAGTTACTGAAAGGTAAATGCATTAAAAAAATCAAATGTGTAAGCGAGTCATACATAGTAAAAGACATATGCGGTGATCAAACTATATGAATAAATAGGTCATTCATTGTAAAATTTGTCCTCTACATTTAGCAATATCAGGGCTTTTTTGATCAAAATGTAGGGTTTTTTTTTTTTAAAACCAGGGATGGTTTACCTTTCTTTCTCCCTGCTGTACCTGCCATTGACTTCTTAGTGGCATAAGAGTCTTGCATGATGTGGCAGTTTGGGGTTGTAGTAAATTTTTACAAGTCATTCAGAAAATTTCTGTTTAATTTAAAGAGCAACAAATTACATAAAATTTCCCCCCAAAATGTGGTAGAAAAGTGTGAATTGTAAAGTACATACGGGTCTATCTAGTAAGTTGAAAGGGACTTTGAACATCTCATAGTGTCACACCACAGGTTGCCTTTGGTGTACGGTAAATAAAGACCTTGCTGTTTTTAGCTTGGCCTGCATATCTGAAGAAGGGTAGGTATGTAATGGAGAACACTGGATCTTAGTAGTGTGTGTATGTGTGCTGCTGAGAATATTACAGCAGTGGTGCAGTTTGACAGTTGCATACTGTTGTTGTAACAGCCTAAACTTTATCGCTGTTATGTCCAAGAATTTTCTTCTTAAGGGTAAGATGACATTTTTGTAGCAA
This sequence comes from Protopterus annectens, assembly GCF_019279795.1. NCBI lineage: Eukaryota > Metazoa > Chordata > Ceratodontiformes > Protopteridae > Protopterus > Protopterus annectens. The sequence continues at coordinate 905,221,672 of NC_056745.1, forward strand.
TGCTAAGTAAATGCTAGTAAAATAAATTATGGAACAGGTATTGTTCTTGTTAAAGCATAGCCCATTTGGATAGTGTTATTTTAGATCATGTTTCTTTAAAAAAAAAAAAAAAATTATTGCAATTTAAGTAATAGTATAGCAAAAGAGCACACAAAATCATTTCTCATATTTTTTTTGCTGTTGTCCTTAAGTGATTTGATTATCTAATACATCACCAAGAGTTACTGTCAGAGAAGTACTGGCAGACATTAGTTTTATATTTATTGTTATGAAAATGCACGTTTATGAAGAATGCTGGCTGTTTAGATTATTAACGCCCCCCCCCTTGTTTTTGGCCAAAATTCTTGATCAAAGAAGCTGAGAGGTGTAAAAAAAAAAAAAAAAAAAAGTGATATTTTTGTTATTGTTGCTCAGCAGGTTTTGCATGCTGTTGTTAGCTTAGTTGTAGTCCATATTGGTTTAACATGTACTATGCTTACGTAGTAGTTGTAAAGAAAAAGAACACAGAATAATACTGGCATTTTCAGTGCTGTATGCAAAACTGGCATCTGCTTCCTTTTTTTTTTTTTTTTTTTTTTTTTTTTTTTTACTCAAATGATTTTATTTTCTGATAATACAACAGTGAATAATACATACTCAAAAACTTATTAGCAAACACAAATTAAAGAAATTAACTATATACAATGGCCTGAAGAAAAAAAAAGGACAATTCAAGAATCTACATTTTTACATGTAAATAAACATTGTATAAATTACTTTCATATTATTCATTGGATAGATAAAGGGTCCATTTGTAAAGTGTCAATAAGAGATGTCACTTTTTTCCAAGGATTGCTGATGAAAGGCTTAAGATGAATTCTGTATTCTTTGACTTTGGTCTCCTTAAGCGCAATTTCTTTCAAACAGGATAGGAAGTCTTCTATAAGTGGAGAAGTTGAATTCCATTTCCTTGTAATAATAACTTTTCCTGGCAATTGCAAATTTTGTCCATAGTAAAAAGAAAAAGATTTTCTTTGTTGAAAGGAATGTCATCTTTATCATTAAATAAAACTAAGGTTTTAGTTAGTGAAAAGGAATCAAAAATACATTTTTTAAGAAGTCATCCAGATCACTCCAAAATTGTTTTAACATAGGACAGTCATACAAGATACAAGGCCAATCTGATGTTCATCGTGCATACAGCTGCAGTAATCATAGATGGGTTCTCTGCCGTCAGGCGGGTCCTCGGTCGGCCGAATTCCAAAGTCTAGGTCCGGCGTCGGTTGTTGTCACTTTCTCTCCTGACGTCAGTGAGGCAGGGGTATATAAGACACAGCCGACGCCATGTTCTCCAGTCTTTTTTGCCGCGCGGTGCCTGAAGCAGAAGCAGTTCGCAAGTGCCGGTCGGCCAGCTCCTGAATTTACAAAAAATTTGGAAACCGAAGTCTTCATTAAAGCTAAGTACCCCGTTGGGGAAACTTTTCTTGCCTCAGACCGATGTCAGAAAAAGTTAACAATTGTATTTCTTGTGGGAAGCAAATACCGCATAAGGATTTCCATTCCCCCTGCATACCTTGTTTAGGCCCAGACCACGACGTCTCGGGCTGCCGCTTTTGCGCTACTTTCAATAAACGCACTATTAAGCGTCGGGCGGAGTTCGCCCAACACTTTTTTGGTAAAGCCTTTGATTATAAAATGTCGTCGGAGACTCCGACTACCGTTTTGTCCAAAAACCGCAAGGACAAGGACCGACACGTGAGGTCCGCGGTCCCCACCGACACCACGCCAAAACCGGCTACACGTGGTCCGGTTCTCAGCGAGATGACTATGCAGTCCCTGACTACCGACGACACTTCTTTGGCGGTGTCTTCTGTAACCGAGACCGCAGGTACCTCGGCCCTTACCCAGACTACAACCACCGAAGCCACTGTGAGTATTGAGCCTCCTAATGTGGACAGGTCCACTTCCACCCATGGTGTCTTTAGGCCCTTATCTTCCTTTTCCATTAAGGCCTTTACTAAATCCAAATCAGCCAGGCATCCCAAGAGGCCTGTTGCACAGGGCCCATCTCCAGGCCCCATGCCTAAAAAGCAGATGCTTAAAATGGCTGAGGATTTAATTACTCTTATCAGGGGTTCCCAGTCCCCTCCAGACAAGAGACCCAGAGTGGAGGAAGATTCTCCCTCTTCTGATAAGGGCTCCATTTTTACAGAACATTCTGATGTAGAGGAACACTCTTACTCCCCGTTTGAAGATTCGGATGCAGAGCAGTCTATTCCTTCTGTATCTTTTCCTGAGGATTTTTCCTTTGGGGAAACCTTGCACACTTTGAGGGAACACTTCCATTGGGAAGGCCAAGACTTTTCTGATTCCAAGAAAAGACTTAGGGAATTTCTTTTGTTACCTCAACACAGACCTCTGGCGATACCTCCTGTCTTGGACATACTTGATGATGTTTATTCAGAGGCTTGCCTTAATCCGGATTCCCTGCCTCCTGCCCCAGTCAAGCCTGATAGGTACTACAGAGTTCCTAACTCTCACCAATTTCTCTTCAAAGGCCATAATGCTGACCCTGAAACCATTTCTCAAGGCCCCAAGGGAATGAAGGCCTCTACTGCTAAGAATCCACTACCTTCCGAAAGAGAGTCAATATCCTTAGAAAGGTGGGGTAAAAAGGTATATACCTCGGCCACCCTAGCCATGAGGGCCTTAAATTGTCAGTTTCATATGCTTAAATATCAGCAGTTTCTGTTATCACAATTAAGGAATAAAATGTCTCAACCTGAACAACCAGATTTGAAGGAGTTGCAGGATATGATGCATAGTGCAGAACAAGTGGGTAAACACACCTTACAATGTGGCTATGATGCCCTAGAGGCCTCAAGTAGAGCTGCTGTTACAGGATCAGTCATTCGTAGACATGCCTGGCTTAGGGAACAAAGTTTGCCTGATCATGTGAAAGCTAAACTCCTAGATGCTCCTTTACAGAAGGATGTACTGTTTGGTACTAATGCTGAGGAGATATTACGGAAAATGGAAGAAAAAGCCAAATCTATGCAAACTGTCAAAGCTTTTCTACAGGTTCAACCACCACGTTTTAGCAGAAATTGGTTTTCAAAAAACTGGTCCTTTTCAGCCACGGACAAGCCCCAAAGAGGTAGATACAGGCGCACAAGGGGCAGAGGGCAATCACAAGGATCATATAGAGGCAGGCAATGGCAAACTCCAGCACCAAGAGGTGGCGAAGACAGTGCACAACAATACAGGAAACAAACCCAATGACTCCCTCCTTTCCATGCCAAGCAAGTGTCAGCTGGCAGCACCCTTGGGAGGAAAGCTGGCATTATTTACAAGAAATTGGCATATTGTGACAACAGACAAATGGATCCTGGACGTTATAAACAGAGGCTACAGATTTCATTTCCACACTCTTGCAAAGATGAGAGGCATGCCAAACCTGCCACACAATCAAAGGGCAGAGGCACAACTACAAATTTCAAAGCTCATAGACATGAGAGCTATTCAAGAGGTACCTACTCACGAACAAGGTCAAGGTTTTTATTCCAGACTATTTCTGGTACCAAGGAAAGGAACCGACTGGAGACCCATTTTGGACTTATCCATCCTAAACACATTCTTACTCGTACCAAAATTCAAGATGCTCACATTACAGCAGCTTCTTCCCATGCTGGGCAAGGAGTTTTGGCTGGTAACATTGGACCTCAAGGAGGCATACCTGCATGTCCCAATCAGACAAAGCTGCAGAAGATACCTCAGATTTCTTGCAGGTTCAATCCACTATCAATTCTCTGCATGGAAAATTCCTTAACACCACAACAGACCCTACTCCCCAAAGAGGTGCAGGATGTCATTTTGGAGGCCAGAAGGCCATCTGCTAGAAAGGCTTACTCCGCAAAATGGAAATGGTTTTGCTCTTGGAATGAGAAAAAAGGCCAGGACCCTAGAAAACTGAATTTGCCTCAGGTATTACAGTATCTAGCTGAGCTGCTGAACAGTGGACTTTCATTTTCCTCCATAAAAATCCATGCCTCAGCCATTTCTGCAGAATACAACACGGATCCACCCTTATTTTCTCACCCACTCTTAAGACAGTTCCTCAGAGGGGCTAAGAATATAAGACCACCAAGGAAACAACCAATACCAGCCTGGGATCTTAATTACATTCTAGAAAAATTAACATTGCCTCCCTTTGTACCAGCTGCCTCAACAGATTTGCAATATTTGTCCTGGAAAACAGCTTTCCTTCTGGCCATTACCTCAGCTCGTAGGGTTTCAGAACTACAAGCCCTCATGGCTGTGCAGCCCTTTCTCATCTTCCATCAGGACAGGGTTTCCCTTCGAACCAACCCATCATTTATGCCTAAAGTGGTATCCAGGGTAGCTTTAAATCAAGCCATACACTTACCTACCTTTTACCCCAATCCTCAAAACAAAGGGGAAAGGCTGCTACACTCCTTAGACATCCATAGGCAGCTACGTTATTATTTGGACAGAACAAAGCCCTTCAGGAAATCAGAACAACTTTTGTGTCCTATGCTGTAGGGGCTCAAGGGAAGCCAGTTACCAAACAGACAATTTCAAAATGGATAGGCCACTGCATACGGTTTTGTTATTCCTATCATGGAAAATCTGTCCCCAGGCATCAGATCCCACTCCACCAGGGCCACAGCTACCTCTACAGCCTTCCTCAGAGGAGTTCCTACCAAAGATATTTTGGAGGCAGCCACTTGCAGTTCTGTGCATACCTTCACAAAACACTACCACCTGCCTTTATATTCCAAAACTAGAGCAGGCTTTGCCACTGCTGTGTTGCAGGGCATTCTGGCTCATCCCAGTTCCACCTAGTGCCTACCACCCTGTGCATAGCTTTGGGATTCTACCCATCTGTGATTACTGCAGCTGTATGCACGATGAACATAGTACAGTTTTGTACCTACCATAAATGTAGATGTTCGAGTGCTAATACAGCTGCAGTACAATTTTCCCTCCCTCCTTCCCCTCTTGGTAAAGGCCTAGGGCCTAACCCTTTTTCATACAACCTAATTGGGTTATCCTTCTATGGTATATTTGCTTGCAACTACTGATTTTGGATTATATTGCATTGCATGTATATAAATATAATTTATGTATTGCCTTCCTTCTGGGGGCACCTGACATCTGGGGCAAGAAAGACTGAAGAACATGGCGTCGGCTGTGTCTTATATAACCCTGCCTCACTGACGTCAGGAGAGAAAGCGACAACAACCGATGCCGGACCTAGACTTTGAAATTTGGCCGACCGAGGACCCGCCTGATGACAGAGAACCCATCTGTGATTACTGCAGCTGTATTAGCACTCGAACATCTACATTTATGGTAGGTACAAAACTGTACTTTTTGTATACCTGTAAGCATCTCCAACAAGAAAAGTTCTTGGACTTACTAAATTTAACTAACATATTATGGGTTAAAAAGGCTCTATGTAAGAATTTCTAAGTGAATATACTCCAATATTGTGTCCAAGATGTAAATTTACAGGTAAGATATTAGATTTATTTTCTTGAGATAAGCAAGGAAGATGTCCCATAGTGATATAATTCCAATATGTATGCTGTGGTAGTGTTTTATAATTTATCAGTATTTTATATAATTTTGAAAAACTTTTTTTTATTTTAACTTTATTATATATAATGTCATACAGGTAGTTTATAACTTGAGACTCTCTTTGAAAGAAGAATTACTAAGTATTATACAAAGATCCTGGGAATGGGCTAATATACTTGGTAAGTGTAACCAATCATGTGAAGCCAAGTCCAAGTCTTTCATAAGGTGTTGAAGATCAATAACTTTGTGTTCTTTAATATTGTTGCCAACAAATGAAGTTTTTAGCTTCCCATAAAGCAAGTGTATTCTTATTTATTTTATAATTCTTTGTGATACTGAAGAGTATTAAAAATTTAAACCAAATTTTAACATCAACATTAGCAATGATAAATTTCCTAAAATTGTTGAGAATATAATTTATGGAACTAAAATTAGTTGGTGTAGAGATGTTATATTGTGAGATGTAATGAAGAGGATACCAAGAAAGGCTTTTTGATATATTATTTTCATTTTGTGGAATAGTTAAATATAAAGATTTCCAATAAGAAGAATATTTTGAGTCTATCTAGTTCAAAAGAATTTTAAAAGTAGAAGCTTTTATGTAAGTTTCAATATCTGGAAAGTTTATGCCACCCTGATCCCATGCTCTGATGTGATGTAAGAAAGCTATTCTATTTCTATTAGCAAACCATAGAAATTTTAATAATAGCTTGTTTTATATCCTTTATGAAGTATTTATCTGGTAGTATTGAGATAGCTTGGATTATGTGTAGAAGGATCATTTTTATTAACTGGAGAATGTCTTGAAAAGAAATAATTTTGTCCCATCTCTCTGTAGTATTTTGTATTATGTTTATAATATCAACATTTATTATTGTATCTTCTATTATACTATGTATGACCATACCCAGGTAATCAAGAGATTTTGTTTTCCAATAATGTTATTTTTACACATTTGTATTTTCCCTTTTTGTTCAGTAACAAATAATTAGATTTTTTTTATTATTAAATTGAAGACTAGGCATTGATTGAAAAATATTTATTGAGGATTCTAATTCTGATAATGTGGCTTCTGGATTAGATAAAGTTAATATCTGCAAAAAGCATAATTTTTGAGCAATATTGATTATAAATGTCAATGCCGTTAATCTTTATATTATTACGAATTAGAATGGCAAAAATCTCAATGGCAAGAGCAAACACAGTGGGGGACAAATGGCAGCCCTGTTTAGTACCTTTTGATAAAAGAATAGAATTCAACGTGAATGGCCCTAATTTAACATAAACTAGATTGCTGTTAAAGGTATTTCGTAAAATCGAAGTTAAAGAGAAGGGGAAATCAAACAGGTTTGCAACTTTAAATAAAAAGTCCCAATTTAAAGAATCAAAAGCTTTTTCGATATCCAGACCAATTAACAAGGCTTCTTTGTTTCCCCATTTAAATATTCCATAAGGGTTACTATTCTTCTAATATTGTTATGTGCATGTATATTGTGTATAAAACCTGTTTGATCATTATTGATTATGTGAGTCAGTGGAGCTTTTATTCTGCCAGAGAAAATGTTCGTCTTTGTTCTCTTTTAGAATTGGGATAATTAATGAATATCTCCAAGGTGGGGAATTCTTACCTTGTGATTGAATTTCCACCAAAGTTTTATGAAAGAAAGATGGGATAGATGGATGAAAAAATGTATATGGTTCTATAATTTTTCCATTCATTCCTGTTGCTTTGTTTGGTTTAAAACTTTAAATGTTATAAATCACTTCTTTATTGGAAATTCATATTTGAAGATTTGTTTTTAATTCCGTAATTTTGAAAGGTTAGCCTCTAATTTATTAGTTATTATGATCTGTGTAATTATATTTGAAGGCATCAGAAATATCTCCAATATCTGATACTTCCTTTTTTATACCTTCATGTAGTATTTTAGCAGTATTGCTAGATTTGAAATGCATTTTGACTCTCATTGACAAGTTATGCATATGTTTGGATGATACGGAATAAGGATTCATTTTTCATCTCTCCAACGCTATATTTGACTTATGAGAGAATATATCAAAATATTTCTTATTTAGTTCCTCAATTTTCTTTTTATCAATTTTATTTTTGAAGAGATTGGATTTGGCTAATAAAAGTTGAGATTGAATATTTTGCAATTCTAGTTCTCATTCTTTAAGTTTATTTTTGAACCATGTAAGAGTCTTATCATAAATGTAAGCTTTTAATGCATCCCAAATCATAACAATGTTGACGTCTGGAATAAAGTTTGTATTGAGGAAAAATTGTAGTTCTGAAGTTAACCATGGTTTGAAGTCTTTAATTTTGGCTATATAAGCTGGAATTCTTGTTGCAAAAGAAAGACCTTTGAAGTCCATTTGAAATTTAAAGATAAATGAGTCATGATCAGACATTGGGCAAGGGAGAGTGGAGAAATGTGAAATTCTGGAGAATAAATTACGAGACACTAAAATGTTGTCTATTGTTGTTTGGATGCCAAACCTGTAGTCGTGATGTGAAAAATCTAATGATTTAATGTCCTTCACATTAAATGTATCAAGTAAATTCATTGTTTCATTCCATTTTTTAATAATTTTTGCTGCGGGAGTAAGCCTTAGTGTTCTTTTGTTAGAGGTTTCCAACTTGTCTAGGATACAGTTAGTCTCCTCCTAGAATTAGATTACTTTTACATGTGTTTGTAATGAAATCTAGATGCTTTTTGACAGTATCTGTCCCCGTACCGGGAAACAAGTAAAGATTAACCATTGTCCAAATCCTATTATTAAACCTTAAAATAATAAGTGTGAAAAGCCCATGGTGGTATTCATATTTATAGAGTGAGGATTAGTAATACTTTTTTTCCAAAGAATCACAATCCCTCTACTTTTGTTTTTATAAGATGAAGGAACTAGAGTTAAAAAAATTACAGTTGTTCCAGATATCTCTTGTAGCTGTTTTGAAGTGGGCTTCTTGAAGGAAGACCGCATGCACTTTATTATTATTAAGATATCTCATTAAGTTTGATCCCTTCCTTGGATTATTTAAGCCATTAGTGTTTAAAGACAATAAATTTAATTCCATCTGTGTTTATAAAGAATTGAGCTTGAAATTAATTCGTATTAGAGAATCCTGATATCTGGGTGGCCGCGGTGGTGCAGCAGTTAGCGTTGCCGCCTCACAGCAAGAGGTTCTCTGGGTTCGTTCCTCGGCTGGGGTGCCTTCTGTGCAGAGTCTGCATGTCCTCCCTGTGGTCATGTGGGTTTCCTCCGGGTGCTCCAATTTCCTCCCACATCCCAAAGACATGCTGTAGGTGGATTGGACACTCTAAATTGGCCCTAGGTGTGAGTGTGTGCATGTGTGTGCCTTCTGTGGAAGGATGGGCGCCAGGCTGGCAACTCTACACCATAAAACTCCACTGCCAGTCATGAGCGGACAGGTGATCCGCTGTGGCGACCCCTAACTGGGAAAACTGAAAGAAGAAGAGAATCCTGATATGTGTAAATAATCAGTAATATAGTTAATGTAAATAACATAAAACTATTCACTAACATTGATTTAAAGAATACTGATTCAGGCCTAAAAGAGAAAGAAGAAAAAAATAATTTATGAAACATAATCATGGAATTATTAAAATCCCTAGTCTAGTAGATAAAGTAAAATCTATCACACTACTCTCCATGACTAACAGACTATGCCAAGAAGAGTACTATAGAATTAGATATGAAAAAAGACTATTGAAGTGAAAAGGTTAACTAATAAAAGATACTTGGTCAAACTAGGAAAGAAATTATCCAATATGTAAACTATTATGACATCTTACTAATATAAGAAGCTGTGTCCCCTTGAGTGAGTAAACAAAAAGCCTTAAGCAACTACTAAAATACGTATCAAAGATTAAAGAGAACTATTGAAACTTGAGTATGTAACTACTACTTGAAATTACAAATTGTTATTGTATTTAAAGAGTATTTACAGTAGAAAATGTATACAAGTTGATCAACATCTGGCCTCTACTTCAAACAAGTTTTATTTTGTGAAGGATTATTTACAAGCCAGCTGCTTTCAACAAAAATCACTTCAAAATGTTTAGTTGAATTAACAGTGTTTTAACACTAATGAGAATAGCAGACTAAACTAATGTCTTACTAAGCTTACCATGTTTTATCTCGTACAGTAAAGCAATGTAATAATCTGGTAAAGAATTTATCTGATCCTCTACTTCATTGTCATTGGCAGATGAAACTCGCATTAAACTTTCCCAAGCACAAATAAACATGTATGAAATACAGAGAATCACGACTGAGCCATTTGTGTACTGTGATTCTGGAGCTGCCACTCAAACATGTGTCAAAATATGAAATGTGCCTTGCTCCAGGTAAACAATCGACAAAGGAATTTCCCTGACACAGTTTCATCCAAAGCAGTCAGAGACCAGAAATAAGTGTTACCTCTGTTGGAAGCTTTTGAGCTACTGGAAATAAATTATATATACTGCAAAGACCGATTCAAACTAACTGTGAAACGCCCTAGAGTTCAAAATTTTAAATGAAACCAAAGGCTTCCCTTCAATTTCAGCAGTTATGAACCCCATGAAGCTTAGACAGTGTGAAACAGGCTAGCCAAAACTGTAAATCAGTGTACATCAGAAAAAGGTATTTAAACATGTATAATAAACATGAGTCAGAGTAATTTTGTAATCATTTCATCACCCTAGCAACATGATAATGTAGGGGCATAACTGACATAATATTGTACTTTTAAACTAACTGCATTATTATGTCTGATTATTTCCAACAGGTGCACACTATTCCAAAAAAAATAAAAAAAATCCCAAAGTGACATTACTTTTATATAACTGCATGCATTAGAAAGAGGAGAAATAAGTACATGTAATGCCCTTGGGTAAAGCCAGGCAAAAGTTAAAAATCAGTAACATAACAATTATGTTGACAGAAAATAGAAGTTTATACAGAGAACTTTCTGCCCATGAAAACATATCAACACATTACTCCCTACATAATTACATGACAGAATGGTGCTGGTATTGAGATTATTTTCATATAAAACCGGAACTTTATGGTAAAATATTACCAGAAGATATTTAGGGTGAGTTATAAAATGAAACTATTTTCCACTTTATTAACAAATTCCAGTGAACACTAGATTCACACCTGATCAGAGGTATATATTATGTTGCTTTAAAACTAAAAAAAGTTGCATATTAATTCAATTCTTTGAGCCATGAGCACTTTTAAAGACAAGTCGCAGTGCAATGTAATAATAGCTCCTGCCAAAGCATTGACCATTATCTTCCATTCAGCTCTTCCTTAATTACTTTATATCATAGGGGGAAAGAAAAACAAGCACAAACTGCCCATAAAGAAGTGCAGCACAGTAAAGGGTTGTACCACTTCCCCCCACAAACCACAAATGAGGAGATGATACAATTCCATGTCTGTGAGCAAAAAGTCAATCACAGTAACTGCTCGCTAAACGTGTCAAGGTAAGTAAAATGGGTGCTTCTCAAGATTTGCTTGTTAAACAACTGAATAGAAACTAAGGTGACTTTTTTTTTAAGGAGAAAGCGGCTTACTAGGAGTAAAAAGTCATTCAAACCAAGTATCTGCAGCATCACAAACGATTGTAGATGCCGTAATCCATATACCACAGTAATTTTTCACTCCAAACGACCCAGAATGTTCAAAATACAATCTATTGCATACCTGACATGGCTAAAATCTTACATAAAGAAGGACACTATTAAATAAAGTTAATGAAAGGTTTCCATACAACATCAGACCACAGACACATTTAAGAATATTACCATAATGTAGGGGATAGTTCTTTAGGAAAGAAACAACCCAAGATGCAACTTAATTATTGTTGACTAGGGTAAGAAAACCTTATAAACTTAATATAGGAAGTTGCAAAAAATGAAAAAAGTAAAAGGTTACCTGTAAGTAGCTCTGTTTTGTTGAACAAATGATTGTAGTTAGACCACAAAAAGTAACTTTCTGGATTGTTGACAATAAAAGAGACAGGATTCAGGAATTAGATTGAGATTTAACAACTGGAATGAAATGTTGAACATCAGATGAAAAAAAAAAAACTTTAAAAGGATTTTTAGATGAGAGTCATTTGGAAGTTGATGGTTTGAGAGATTTGGTAATATTCACAGCAGAAGGATCAGGGTTGTTTTCTTCTTTTTTATATCAGTCCAGAAATTATTTTCCAAGGATCTTTTAAGGGATGAAAAAGACCAGTCCATATCTTCCAGAATGGATATTATATTATTATTTTTGATGAAAGTATAAGCTTCCTCTATGTTATTGAAAGTTCTTGTTTCATTAGGAAGATGAGTTCTTATTTTAGATGGATAAATGATTAGTGTTTTGATATTGTTTTGTTTAAGGAACTTGACAAAAGATCAACTTTTTTTTCCTCATGTCCATGACTTTAGTCAAATAATCGTTATCCAAACTGATTGGATTCTGCTTAAACTTTAGAGGGGCTTTCCTCCAGGCACTTTTGAGTACAAGTTCTTTGTCTATGTAAGATGGGAATTTAATTACAATAGATCTTGGTGGAGACGAGGATGTTGAAGTTACTGGTTTAACCTAGTGTTCTGTGTGCCCTTTCAGTCCCATAGGAAAAGCCTTCCTATAAGCCAAAATCTCAAGAATCCAAGAATTTAAAAAGGTAATTATATTTCATCTTCAGATTTCTCTGGAAGACAAAAAATTCTGATATTATACCTTATTTCTCTGTTCTCCAGGCCATCAGTTTTATTAAGGAGCCAAGTGTTCTACTTGAGGAGAAAACCAGTGTGAGATTCCTCTTTTTTCATTCTTCCATCAGTGTCAGTCAGTGAAGTTTCTGTGTCAGATATTTTGGTTTAAGTTGGTGAAGTATTTCCTTAAAAACAACATAATCATCCATTTTCAAAGATAGTTATTGAAGAGTGTATGTTATTGACTGTAAATCTTTCCTCAGGGATATGTCATTTTAAGAATGCTTAGAGCTCTTCATTTTCATTTCATGTAATAGTCTTCAGTTATTTTGACAGGCAAGCTGTTCAACATTTCCACTAAATTTGATAGGAACAAAGTCTAGATTATTAATTACTACATAAAAGTAATTAAGCTGTAATTAAGAATAATTCTGCAGAACTCCAAATTCTTGCTGTCTTCAGTTGGCCATCTTGGCTGTGCCCCCTGGCTTTGCATTGTTGATTGTAGCTTGTGCACATTCCAGTGATGTCCATTATCACTGAAGAAAATGCCCTCTTGCCAATAAAACTGACAGGATGACACAACTTGTTGCAGTGTTCCACAGTGGTTATTTAAATTCAGTGAACCTGATTTGCTACTGAGATAAATGCAGATGCATTGGTAATATTGGATCATAACATCATTTCAAGTAGTTCAACAGCTGTAAAAGAGGTTCAGAAGTGAACCACTATGTAACAAGGCCCCATCTCAGCTGTCTGTTCTGTGATGCCATCCCTCCTACAAGGACAAAACACTTCACCTGAATTTGAGCCACCAAGGGAGTGGTATGTTAGCTGAAGTCTGATGTTAGCTATGTTTAACTGCATAAAAGAGCACCCACAGCAACAGTGAAAAAAAAAGAAAACACACAAAACACCAAGTTCATAAATTATGGAAGCCATAGCTGTCAACCTCTTAGCACAAAAAGTCTGGACAAAGCCAAAAATAATTGGGAGACAATGCTTAAAAAATAGGGACAATTTTTAAATATTGCTCTTATAGAATTAGAGTTGCTTTAATAAAGGGTCTTGTGTGTTTCCATGCATTTTCTGAAGGATATGAAGTCTGAAACTCAAATGCCTGTTATTACTTACTGAATTCAGTCCTCATTGATTTGCCACAAAAATCCAGAAAACCACAAATTTTGAGGAACAGTCTGAAAATAAGAGGATAAATCTGGACAGTTGAAAGGTATGATGGAATTGCATAATAGTGACTACCCCTGCTTTGTGCAAACCCTACATACACACCATAACAAACTAAAGCAATGAACAGCATTTTTTGCATCTCCCATGTGGGGAGCTGTACCTTGTTACACCCTCACTACTTTATATATTTCAATTCCTAGATTGAACAACAGTAGGGAAAGTGGATATTCTCAGTTCCTGCTGCACTGCAGAGAACCCACACCTATTTCTGGCTTCCATTCTTTACTGGAAATATCAACATGACATCAAAAAGATAAATGCAATCAGTTCTCATACAAAATGAATGCCAACGCTGCCAATACACTATTACACCCAATGTAAAACACACACCACATTTAGCACTTTAGTTACACCCATATTTGTGTGTAGAATAACACCAAAAATTACACTTAAAAATCATGATAATTCATGAATTTTAGCTTGTGAAAATAGAATGTTTCTATTTCAGAATTAAAAGTCCATATGCCTTCACATGAGTAGAATATTTGGCGGTGCAGTAGTGTAGCAGTTAACGTCATCTCACAGCAAGAGGTACTCCGGTTCGATTCTCTGTTGGGGTGCCTTCTGTGTAGAGTCTGCATGTCCTCCCTGCGTTTGCGTGGGCTTCCTCCAAGTGCTCCAGTTTCCTCCCACATTACAAAGACGTGCATCTGGAACATTTCTACCTGGGCCTTCACTGAAATCTGGCTTCATTCCAAGTCAGACTTTCATGGTCAACAAATGTTAAATAAATAAAGTAAAATAAATATGTGGGGTTTGGTTTGCATGGCACATGGAATATCTTGTAGTGTAGCTTTTACACATCACTTCTTGTGTCATAAAACTTGTTTCTAGAATTAAAGTACAAGATATTTCATGCAATCACACATCATTATCCTCCATGTATTCTATATGTAAATTCTCAGTTCCAATTCCATGTTTTTAAAATACATTTACTGCTGATTTGGTAATGCTGTTTATTGTGCCATAATTTTGCTCATTTGGGATGTTTCTTGGCTTTTTTTCTTGCGAGAGTGAATTCCGTCACAGTTAGCCGCTGCGCTGGTATCATTGTAACAGCTAGTATTGACTTGTGCCTGCTGCCTGTTATTCTAAACTTCCTAAGCAACAGTTGACTAAGCTGCCAAATAACAGTTCAAGACATTTATCCCTTCTAAGAAACAAACTTCTCTGGCAGATGTGGAAGACAAATCAATTTGTGTCTCTTTGTCAGTTAGCCTTATAGCATTGGATTTTTATTGGCAGTGTAGAAACTGCGTAATTCTCACAGAAAGTGAACTATTACTTGACATGCAGAAAATGATCTGTGAGAGGTGCAACTACCGCCACAACATAGAGGCAAACATTTTACTTAAAAAAGTGTGAGCACTGCATTACCCCAGCCATACTTTTTCATGAGTTCTTCTAACCAGTCAGTACCTAAGCCTTCAAGTACTGTGTCGGCAAAAAGGTAGCATCACCATTTCACCAGCCTCTCGCATATTAATGACTTACCAGTCTGTAGACTATAACCTTTATATTGCCACTGATTCAATGAATACAAAAAGAAATGCCCTAGTAATTAGTGTCTCGATGGTCATGAGGCTGGACAAGATAGGGTGACAGTTTTTTGTTTCTCCAGTCCTAGGATCTGTGATGCCAAGATGGCTGTTCAGTCACTTACACCTTGCTAATATGAATAGAATGCAGTGGCAGCACCTGACTGTGTGAATGACGTGTTGCTTATCCATGAGGGATGTGGAGAGGCATGTTGGATCTCATCTTGAATGTGCTGTATGCTATCAAATCTCTGGTACTGAGGGGAGTCCTAAATTTACTAAGAATGATACCTATATACAATAGTAAGACAGTTGAATTTGACAGTTTATTAAGCAGTTGATGTCATTGTAGGTTGTTTCAGTGCGTGTGTCAGCCTAGGTTGAGTTGGAAGATGGACCAACATGTCTGCATACTGGCCAAAGCCATTGCTCCCGAAGTAACTTTTTTTTTGCTAAGTTGAGCTACCGGAAATCTCAGCACAGTAGGCACATTTATAGAAAATTTTTAATTTGACCATATCAAGATTGCTGTTCTCAGTCCCAGGTGTCTTAATTGTAAATTGTCTGAGTGTGAGGATTTCCTACAACTTGAACACACCTACTTTGTGATAACAAAGACTTGGTTTCACTGTAAAGCTAACGCTCCCTTCTTACTTTTTAGGATTACCTGATTTGAAGGGGCATTTCAGAGCTACACAGTTAAGACTCGTATACATAACACAAGCAGAAAGCTATAATTCAATGTGGAAAGAGGAGACAATAATCGGGGGGAAGCTCAAGAAGCAAGGAGAGACTGGGTTTTGGATGCAGATTCATAAGGAGAATAAAAATAACCACACTGATTATTATATTCGTAAAGTAGCAGAAAGTATTATAAGAACTAAGCCAACATGGATGAAGAAAGGAGATTCTGCCGATAGGTATGACTGCCATTAGAGGTACAGAGAATAGGCAAGAGGGGGCTGGAGTTTACTGGAGAAAACTAGCAAAGGAACCAAGGTATTGGGAACAAATAATTAGAGAAGGAAAGGTAATATAATGGGAAGAAGCCAATAATTAATTTGTACTGCAGGCTAGAGATTGCCTTCTCTGCCAAAGATTGATTTTATAGTACAGGCAGAAAAGGGGATCCTATATGAAAGACCAGCACTGGTAGATGTTTAGTAAAATCTGAAACAGAAGCTGCTGTTAAAAAAGGGATAATGAGTAGGGTGTATAAAGTATTGGTTGATAACTGTAAATTAGAGGAGATTGGATAAGCAATTCACAAAAAAAAAAAAAAAAAAAAAAAAATTGGATATATGTATGGCTTCCAAATATGCAACAAAGTCTGGAAGAGTTAGAATTTTTGCTTGGAAGTGTTTGCATATGTATTTTTATACCCTAAGCAGACTCCAAAGTATTTTTCCTTGGGTAGATTGCAAATGTTGAAGGTGTGATCGGGAAGGAGGAGAGAATTGAGAACACATTTTTGGAAGTGTAATGAGTTGGCAGACTTTAAAAATTCCCTGCAGACTACTCTGTCAGAAATGCCTGAGTGAGCAAGTTGGTGTAACTAAGGAAATTATTTTTTTTTTTTGTGCTGGGATAAAGATTCTGAATTGCCCAGACACAGTAAGGCCTTGCTGATTTTAATTCTGGTGGCTGCCAGAAAAGCAGTTACTAGAAAGTGGAAGACCTAGCCTAAGCTAACTGTTCTAGAAGTAGTGAATATAACAGAGAATAAAACAACTGGAAGTGGGATCTTTAGAAATGGATTGGAGCAGATTACATAAAAAAAACAAAAATGGGAATTGTGGGAACAATTCATGTAGAATATTTTTTTGAAGAAGGAATGAGATTTAAGGGAAGGCAGGAATTGAACAAGCTTTGTAATATTCGACTGATAATGACTGGATAGGTTATAACTGATGTACAACATTTGCAAATGAAAATATGTCAATATGTTTTGTTTTCATTTATATAAATGTAAGCTTGCCTTTGTCATAAGTGGCAATTTTAATAAAGATGTTTCTTACGAAAAAAAAAAAAAACACCCTTCTTACCTAGGACTGGAGGGTATAACTAAACCTATTGAGTACAAACTTTTCCTTAACAAGACACATTATCAGTATATAACTGACTGTAGAACATCATCCATCCTTAAGAACACCACAAGAAAATCCTAAAGGTAATCTCCGAACTCCCTGTACAAAAGGCATCTTTATGTTGGGAGATTTTTCGTTTGCTTCAATTCACTGATGTGCCTACACATAAAAAGATCAGTATGTCCAAAGATTCCTGAATATAATAAATGGCAATTTCCTAGAGCAAATAGTTAATCAGCCCATTAGGGGCCAGAAAATTCTGGGCCTAGTCCTGGTCAATACAGCCCCCAAGTGTACCTTGTTAGTTGTCATCTCCTTAGGTCAAGTCATACCACAAATTATTACTTATCTTTAAAGTTACAAACTCAGTTACTGTAAAATATTATACATTTAAAAATATCAAGCATACAAATGACTTCAGCAGTCCCCATGCTGCTTTGACTGGCACTTATGTAACTGATTTCTGCTCCTAGCTAAATAGTAGATTTTAGATTTAGCAGTCCCAAAAGAGTCGGAGATATAATGGAAAATTTAAAAGTAAACCATCATCATTGTCCTCCAGTATAAATAAGCCTTTTAACAAAAAGGGAGAATCACTTTAAAAGTCCCATAGCAAATTGAAAACTACCACCATTTGAAAAAAAAGTGGTTCGCAAGGAACTAAAAATGACCATCAGGAAGATCAGGGTTAGACATGAATTTAACACTAGAATCAGAAGCCACTAGATAACTATAAATCCTTATTTAATTACTTCAGAAATTGAGAAATAGCACCCAGCAGTGTTCTGATCTAATCCCAAATGGTGTTAACCACATTACAACTAACTTACTTGTAGGCATATTTAGTGGTGTTTTTATCCTAGAAGCAGTTACTGAAATTCTGTAAATACCCGACTGCTGTACACATCTCGTATGATCTTCATGGAGCAGGTCCAGACTGTGCCATCAGTAACTAAAAACACCTCTTCCATATGCCAAGACATTCTACCTGGATGCCTAATAGTGCAAAACATGCCATCACTGAACCACTCCTGCACTTATTTAACCTAAGCTTAGCCACAGGTTATGTCCATAAAGTGTTGAAAATAGTTGTAATGTCCCTTCATAAAGGGAGCCCTACCACAGACCCTAGGAATTACTGGCCCATCAGCCTGACTAGTCTAATTTTCAAGGCCCTGGAAGGTATTTTTGGATGTCGTAAACTTGGCTATTCAAAACATAATACAACTGGACCCATAACAGTTTGACTTTGTCGAGGGAAGGTCATGTCTACTTAATTTGGAAAGTGTTTTGAAAAGACCACAGATGTAGTGGATAAGGGGTCATTCAGTCAATAGAGAATATGTGTATCTGGTCAACGCCATTGACAGTGTACCCCATACTGGCATTGTAAATAAGCTAAAAGTCCTGAAGGTAGACCTTTGAGTGGTTATTCATTTATTGGCATTTGTGTACTGGGATAGTCCGACTGAGCAGTGCCCCTTTTCGTTGGGGGCCCTGAGGAGAAAAGCTCAATTTTGCAAGCATCATGGATATGATGTGCATTGTTCCATCATCAAGAATCAGTTTCCTGCTTGAGCAACAGTTCCGTTATTCAGACATCATTGACATGAGTTGAATCATTTGCAAACTGTTTTGATTAAAATAACAGTTGCATAGGTAGTATAAGAATAATGTTTTATGCTAGAGTTAGAGCAGCCCAAAAAAGGAAGGAGAGGAGAAGGTACAAAGAATGTGAAGGAGATGAGGTGATGGAGAAGTTTATAGTTGTGATACCAGTACATCACATTTTGTTTAGCAGAACGTTATGGTACAAATTCCTGTAACTGTGTTAGTACAAGTTTAACCATGGGTGGTGCAGGTGCAGAGCCATTTATCTATCAGGTGTTGCTTAAGCTGCCATTTAAAGTCTCTCAGATTGCAGTTTGCTCTTAAGTGGAGTGATATTCCAGTTATCGGCAATGTAGTGTGAATATAAAGATTAATCTGATATTGTTAATCCTCATTCATTCCTTATGCATGGGTATCGGTTCCAACCTCGGAATCGAGCCGGCCATTTTCCAAGCTCGCATCATCTTCAAACTCTTGAGCTAAACTCTTACCCATAAACCCCCCTCTCCCTGTTACCCCAGATTTTGTTTGTCGCGTTGCCATTCGGTCATGTCAAACTGCTTCTCTTGAGCCAAGTATAGTTATTTGTTGTCAGTATAGTTATGTATATAACTTTCCTGTCAGAAAAGTTTCTATTTCGTTCTTTTACCCTATCGCATCTAGCGACCATAATGTCTTGAGTTTTTCTTCTCTTTTCTCTACTTTTTCTACCACGAGGTATTTCTCCCCTTACCATCATTGGTAATCTTTTCCTTTTTTCCATACCTTCAGGTATTCTCTTGTACCATTGCTGGTACCCTTTCTATCTCCCTTTTCTATCATGGCAGATAAGAAAGGTAGTCCGGGTTTTAAATGGTGTTCTGATTGTGGACACAAATTACCTACTTCTGATGCACACTCTTTGTGCGTTTATTGTTTGGGGACGTCCCATTTATCTGTTGACCCGCCCTGTACTATCTGTGAAAATTTTTCTAACAGAACCTTGTTAGAAAGGAAAAACAAGTTGTTGCTGAAGGGACTTTTCAAATCTCCCTTTTCAGAGGCTAATTCTGGGTCGGAGGCCTCAACCCCTCCTAGAGCCCATAAGAAAATTTTGGATGTTCCTACTAAGGCTAAGTCTTTGCCTTCGTCCCCGGCTGGGGACTCTCGCCAACCAGAACCTAAAAAGGCTAAAGTTTCCGCTCCGGAGCTTACTCAGTCAGCCTCAGTACTTTCAGTGCCTTCGGCTCCATTAGTGATCTCGGCTCCGTCTTCTCCTGCAGCCTTCACTATATTCGGCACCGAGGGGCTCCTTGGATCAGACTATTACTACTACTGTATCGGCATGGACCACTCAGTCGGCGCAGACCTTGACCACGTCGGCTCTGACATCTTACTCGGAACCGGCACCTCTATTGTTGGCTCCAATTTTTTCGGTTCCAGCTTCGGTACCAACAACCACTTCGGCACCGATCTCCCTGTCGGTGCAGACCGTGACCTCGGCACCTATGACTTCTTCGGTGCAGACACCCGTAGTCCAGTCTTTCTCAGCACCGTTGTTCTCGGTGCGGACTGGTGAGGTGGGCACCGAGTTTGCCTCTTCAGTGGACAGGCCTGTTTCTCCCTCAGTCTCTGTGAGGTCCACTAGAAGTCTTTCCGAACACGATGTGTTGCGTCTTGTGGATCAAGTGCTCTTGGCCAGAGGTATCCCACCCCCCAGGACCTATCCTTCCTTGGGAGGTGATCACCCATCTTCAAAGACCCCTTCGTATTCTCCTCCTTCATTGCCTTTGAAGTCCATGGATATAGCACAGTCTTCCCCCTCTGCGGTTCCCTTTATGGATCTCACTAAGGAACCGCAGTTGCCTTCGTGGCAGAAAAGTTTTGCTACGACCCAGGATGACAGTTGTGATATGCATAATTTGCTGTTCCACAGCCATCTGGGGACTCCGAGTCACTTAGGGGAGGGGTGACCCCTGTCCTGGACATTCACTCCTCTTCAGGTGGACCAGCCTTCTAACTGATGGAGAAGGCTTTCGCTGCTGGTGATACTGGACTGTCTATCCCCCTGCCTCCTCTGGTACAGTGGGTTTCACAAGTCGCACCTAGCGGACACTGGGTGCAAGGGCTTCAGGACATATTCCAACAGGAAACCCCTTTTCCACTGTCTTCCCCAGTGTCTCCCGCTGAGGAAGTCCACCGGAAAAGTTTGTGCAAGAGGAAGCACATGGACTCCACAGAGGAGTCCCTCACTGAAGACACAGACTTTGATGAGGGGGAAGGTTCCCCTCCGTCACCCTCTGAGGTATCCTTTGGTGATATCCTTGAAATCCTTAAACAGAGAGGTGACTGGCAGTCCTCTAATCCGACCTCTGAGGAGTCTGTGTTCTTGCAGGCTTTTCGCACCTGGCCCCCTACCTCCTGGGTTACTCCACCTGCCGATGAACTTGTCTGACTCATCGTGCAGCGTGCGTGGAAGGCTCCTGACACTGTCGAAGCTATTCCCCGGAGGCCAGATAAGATTTTGTCCCCACCATTGGTCAAAAGGTCTTCCTGTGGATGCTTTGGTGGTGGCGGCCGCAACAAAAAAGAATCTGGTAGAAGAAGAGTCCCGGGCCCTGGACAGGATAGGGAAGCACACCTTTGCATCAGCGACCTTTACTATTAGGTCCCTGAATTATATGGCACACTTTACCAGGCTTCAAAGGGATCTGATTTCCGAGCTCTCTCAAACCTTGGCTGATGCCGTGTCTGATGAGGTCTGTGACAAAGTGGCTTCTCAGCTGGCCACCATTGAGTCAGTATCTAACTCCTCTATGAGACTGATAACTCACGCATCAGAATGAGCAGCTAGAGCGGTGGGTTCAGCTGTGGTCTTGAGACGACATGCCTGGATGTGCATGTGCTTCCTTTCTTAACGCTCCCATTGAGGCCTCTTCGTTGTTTGGACCCAAAGTTAAAAGCACAATGGCCAGATGTGAACAGGACGGTAAGACCCTTTCTGCTGTAGGTGTCCGTTATTCTTCCCCTCAATGTGCTTTCTCCCGAAACCAAAAGAGTGGGAAGATATTTTTCAAGAAATGTCAGGGTCCTTTCCATGACACACAGGCCGAGTTCTCCCCTAGAGACAGAGGGAGAAACTCACAGGGAAGATGCTCCTTTCGGGGCAGAGGGGGTCCGTGTAACCAGGGTTCCAGGGACTCTTTCCCTGGCCAATCCTACCAGCGCTCCTGAAGAGCAGCCCAACTCCTTTCCTCTGGATGTGGTTGGGGGTCATTTCTCCTTATACCTTTCTGCCTGGTTAACCACCACCACCGATTCTTGGGTACAAAGGATTATAACCAGAGGTTATCATATCCCCTTTGATATTTGTCCTGTCCCTTCGAAAGACCTTCCTGACTTTCCACCCAGTCAAATGGAAGAAGCAGCACTAGAGATAGAAAAGCTGCTAAAAAAAAAAGAGTCATCCAAATAGTCCCTCCAGACCAGATAGGATCCGGATTCTACTCAAGACTATTTTTGGTGCCAAAGAAAACCGGGGACTGGAGACCAATTTTGGATCTCAGTGTGTTGAACAAGTTTGTGAGAGTAAAAAAATTCCGGATGGTCACAATACAGTCCATCCTCCTGCTTTTGGAAAAAGATGATTGGATGTGCTCGATAGATCTTCAAGATGCGTACTACCACATAAAAGTGGACAGGCCATCAAGAAGATTTCTGCGCTTCCGTGTGGGAGCCAGTCACTACCAGTTCAGAGCCCTTCGGACTCTCTACAGCCCCCAGAGTTTTCACAAAGTGCATGGCGGTAGTCACAGCTCACTTGCGATAAGGATTCCAGGTGTTTCCATACCTAGACGACTGGCTTATTTCCGCCCCCACCAGACATTTACTGGAAGAAGCCCTGGCATACTCTCTCCTTGCTGCAAAAAGGCTAGGCATAACCATAAACTGGCAAAAATCCAATCTCACCCCATCTCAGTCGACAGAATTCATAGGGGTTATCTTGGACACAAAGAACTGCAGAGATGCCATTCCAGTGCACAGAAGTTTAAGGATAAAGCAACAACTGATTCCAATCCTTTCAAGGGAGAAATCCATAGCTCACTGTCCTACAGCTGTTGGGTTCCATGGCAGCCTCCATCAACATTGTCCCCCTGGCCAGGTTTCATATGAGGCTTCTACAATGGCTACTGCTCACCCAATGGTATCCTTTTCAGCATCCTCTTTCAGCCAAGATTCTAGTAACCCACAGGTGCAAACAGGATTTAATTTGGTGGATGACACAATCTGTCACAATGGTCTCGCCCCTTCTCCCCCCAGCAACCCAAGGCCACAGTAACCACAGAGGCCTCCCTGATGGGATGGGGGGGGGGCTATGTCAGGGACAGACAGTCCAAGGCACTTGGTCTGAACTGGAGGCCCATCTGCATATAAATGTTCTAGAGCTGAGGGCGGTGCTTCTGGCGTTGCAAGCATTCCATTCCCTGCTGCCGTCTGGGACTATTGCAATTCAGTCAGACAACATGGCGGTGGTCTGGGACATCAGTAAGCAAGGTGGAACCAAATCTTACCCCCTTTGTTGAGAGGCCATGAGGATATGGCAATGGGCGATGGCTACCAACCGTTTTCTTCTAGCAACGCACATTCTGGGGACTTCCAACATGATAGCAGACAGACTCAGCAGGTGCATTCTACAACCTCATGAGTGGTCCCTGAATCCCTTCATAGCGGCGGAAATCTTCCACCACTGGGGCCATCCTTGCTGTGACCTCTTTGCATCCCTGACCAACTGCAAATGCAGCAACTACTTCACCCTGATTCCCCCTCTGTGACAGTCACCCAGGGACGCTCTAGTCCACGATTGACCCTCGGGTCTTCTTTATGCATTCCCACCTTTTCCCCTCATTCCCCAGTTTCTGAAGAAAGCCCATCATTTGAAGAGCAAGGTGATCCTCACAGCACCATATTGGCCTTGTCAGATTTGGTTCCCCTTCCTTTGGCCTTACCTATTAGATCGACCATGGATTCTCCATCCAACCCCGGAGTTGATCTCACATCCACAGAACCTGATTCATCCCACCTTGAACAGCCTGAAGCTCACAGCTTGGCTACTCCAATTCCCTTGATTGCCAGGCAGAATGATCTTTCTTTACCAGTACGTGACATCCTCATTGCATCTCATAAGTTTTCCACTAGAATTACTTATCTAAGCAAGTGGAAAAGATTTACCTGTTGGCTGAAAGATAAACAAGTAGATCCCTTCTCAGCACCAGTGTCGATAATACTAGACTATCTGGCTGACCTTTTCCAATCGGGTCTATCGGTCTCTACCTTTAGAGTTCATTTGGCTGCAATTTCTAATTTCCATGAGGGTGTCCAGGATTCCTCTCTCATGTCTCACAAATTGTGCAAGACCTTCATAAAAGGTGTGAATTATCTGAAGCCACCTTTTAGAGAACCTGTTCAGCCATGGGATCTGCCTTTAGTTCTACAAGCTCTGACAATGCCACCCTTCGAACCAGCTTCTTCTTGCGACCTCAAGCATTTGTCATGGAAAACCTTGTTTTAGGTCGCCATTACTTCTGCCAGATGTATCTCTGAGTTTCAAGCTTTGCGTATCGAGTCCATACTTGATTTTTCATAGAGATAGAGTGTCTTTGAGAGCTAATCCTTCATTTCTGCCAAAAGTGATATCTGAAATGCCTATTAATCAAACCATTGAATTGCCAGTTTTCTTTCCCAATCATTCAAACAGATGAGAGTATTGCCTGCATACCCTAGATATCCACAGGCAAATCCGTTTTTACTTAACTAGGACTAGGTCCTTTCGTAAATCTGACCAGTTATTTTTGGCCCTTTCTGGACCTAGATTAGGATCTGTTGTTGCTAAGGTCACATTAGCTAGATGGTTAAAGGACTGTGTGACCGTCATTTATACACAACGTAATATCTCGTTGCCTACTACCATGAAAGCTCATTCAACAAGGTCGGTGGCAACTTCTGCTGTCTTCCATGCCAGAGCTTCTTTACATGACATCTGTACAGCTGCAACTTGGGCTACACCTCATACCTTCATCAATCATTACAAATTGAATTTGGCCTCCAGGGGAAGAGCATCTTTTGGTTCTATGGTGTTCAGGAATGTCCTTCCATGAGAGCCTCCCAGGAATAGAGGTAGCTAGGGACTCTGTCCCATGCGTAAGGAATGAACGAGGATTAACAATATCAGATAAAGAAGTTATGTCTTACCATAACGTTCCATCTGTATTGTAGATCCTCGTTCACTCATTATGACCCTCCCTCCTTTCTCCTCCTGTGGCTTCTAGTGGATCTCACAATCCGGTTCTCTTAGGTTATTTGACCAGAGGTAGCCTCTACCTTCTTTTGACTTGCAAACTCAGTCTGAGGTAACAGGGAGAGGGGGATTATGGGTAAGAGTTTAGCTCGAGAGTTTGAAGCTGACGCGAGCTTGGAAAATGGTCGGCTCGGTTCCGAGGTCGGAACAGATACCCATGCGTAATGACTGAACGAGGATCAACAATATAGATGGAATGTTATCGTAAGGCATAACTTCTTTTTCTGCGTTGTTAGATTCAGTTATGGAGAGATATGATTTGTCGTTGGCGGTCTCTTAGTTTAAGGATGAATGATGGAGTGAAGAGATGGGAATTTTTCAAGGTTGTTCAGTAGTTTGAAGGTTGTAATTAAATGAATATGATAGAGAATTGTTTGCTTTGAGACAGTAGTTGTTTTAGAGAACGAGAGTGATGTGATCTATATTGTTGGTTGATTGTGAATTTAGCTACTTTATTGTAGCATTATTCTTGTTTGGCTGATAGAGAGGAGTTGAGATTGGTTAGGATAGGAGAGGTATGTAATACAGTGAGGACTAGAAAAGAAGTGACTTATTTTTTTTTTTAGCCAAGTCAGTAAGGTAGTTTTACCCTGTAGAGGCAGTCTAGCTTTTGGTGCGTCTTTATGGCTTCCTAATGGTGGAGATCAAATTTCAGGTAGTCATCTGTAATCACACCTAGTAGTTTGGTGTGGGATACCAGTTTTATGTTGATCTTGTTGGATGACAGTATAATAAAGGTTGTTTTTTTGAAAGGAGAGGGTGTTATGGTGAACAGTAGTAGTTTAGCTTTTGTTTGGAGTTGTGAGTTGTCAAGGGAAGCTTTTATGGAGGAGGATTTCTGGGTTAGTGTTTGAAGCGTGGGTAGTGTTCTAGCAGCACATCTTAAAATGGTGTCATTGGCATATTGTACTATGGTGGCCTCTTAGGCTGTTGTGTTTAGGTCATTGACAATTGGTAAAACAGTAGTGGTCCTAGGCAAACCTGTCAACTGTCCATGTTTTCACAGAATGTCTACATTTTTGCCGCATATGTTTGGTGTACTTCTCATAAATTTTGCATTTTTCTGTCAAATCACTGAGGCTTGGTGTCACTAAATAATGACGTATATTTTGAGTTTCATTCAGACTTCATATCCTTCAGAAATGAAGGCTAACACAAATCCTGTTACTCTAGCAACTTTGTAAGTTTAGGAGAGTAATATTTAAATTCTTTCCCTATTTTTGAGCCTTTGCCCCCCATCCATTGTATTAGGCTTTGTCCAGAATTCAGAAGTTAAGAGGTATGGTCCTAGGAATTCAGAGGTTGAGAGGTATGGTCCTAGGATGGAGCTTTGTGGAACTCCGATGGACATAGGAAGGAAAGAGAAGTAATCATCTTGCCATTTCACTGCTTGGGACCTATTAGTCAGGCAACTACGAAACTAGTTAAATGAGGAGGGTGATGGTCCATAAGAAGAAAGTTTAGTTAGGAGAATTTGGTGATTGACTTTGATAAATGCCTTGGATAAATCCAGAAATAGTGTTGAGGTTAGAAGACCTGAATTTCTACTATGTCTTTTTACATCTGTGAACCTTAGAAGTGCAGTACTTTTACTGTAATTAGTTCTGAAACCATGTTGTGAGGGAAAGAGGAGGTTATGAGGAGTAATATATGTAGTAATTTGAGAGTAAATACCTTTTCAAAATTTTAGATAATGGAGAGGGAATGGTGATTGATCTACAGTATGAGCTTTGTTGATGAGCCACCTTTATGGAGGGGTATTGTATAGGATTTTAGATTGGCTGGATTGCAGATTGCTAGAAAGTTAGAACCCACGTAATTGAGGTAACAGGTGCCATTTCAGAAAGTAGAAAAGTAATAAGCTAATACAAAGCTCTGTATAGGAACTCCTCCTTTTTGTCATATACTTTTTTGATCTCTAAACCATAAACTCAGGCCACTGGTTAGCCAGATTGCTGATGAGTACGAACTAATCCTTACAAACCAATGGTATACTGTAAAAAAAGGCTTACACTGAATTAAAAAAATGCAGTATTGTTAAATTTGGTAAACATTTGTAATCTACCATTTATTATAAA
>NC_056745.1:905256378-905273878 GCF_019279795.1 Protopterus annectens
GATGATAATATATGTATGTGTATATATATATATATATATATATATATATATATATATATATATATATATATATATATATATATATATATATATATATATATATATATACACATATGTATATATATCTTGTATACCTTTTTTACTGTTGATAGGCCTTGTAAAGAGCTATTTAGAACAGTTTTGTTAGTAATTGGCTTTTTTGTAGTTGCTGTCTTTTGTTACTTTCTTAGTTGTTGGCGTGACTTTTTTTCTTCAGCTATAGACAAACAAATGGCTGATAAGGCCTTTAAAAAGTATGCTAAATGTGACCACAGAAAAACCTCCTCTCCCCGCAAGACTCCCACTGCCTTTGTATGTACTGTCTGACACCAAATATGAAGCCTGTGCTTCATTTGGCCAGAAACCCTTCAGAGCAGAAAGGATAAACTGATATTAAAGGGTCTTCTTCCTGCTTTGTCAGCTAAACCAGTGTGTCCTCCTGCTTCTATGACTCCAAAAGACAAAGTAAAAGAGGAAGAAGCTCTGAAGGACATCTAGAAACCCAGGAAATGGTCTCCAGACCTCACAGCCTGTGTGGGTCTGGCACCAGAAATTCCGAAGTCTTTGGATAACATTCACTGTTTCCATCTCAACATTTTTTCTCCTACGCCGATTAACCCTTGACTCCATTGTCCAGTTTTGCAACATCGATCAAGGACATACTCAGTTGCTTCTTCCAGATCTGCCCATTCTTCAAGGAGCCTCAATAAAGCTAGCGTCGACAGAATGATGTGGAGATTCCTTCAGATGCAGTTATAGTTGAGGGTCCTTCCGACTCCATCAACTCTGGTAGAGTTGGGAACATTACCATTAACTGCCCCCCTTACAACTGCATTGCAGGTCTGACTTTTGGAACTTATGTCCTCAGATCTGAGTATCACCAGAGAGCCCACATCGACAACAGTAGTGGCTACCACTTTGGCCCTGACTGTTACCCAGTTTCTCTCTGCTCCAACTTTGTTAGATCAAGAAAAATTGGAGCTGAAGCTGTGGGGGCAATGTTTGGGGGATGGGTTGACTCCAAAACTGTCAGTCATCCATTCCTGTCAGGGCACTGGCTCTGTACAGCTCAGCTCTGATGTTGGCCTCAGAGAAAAGACAAGTTGGAGCTTCAGGATCTCTGTTGCATCCAAAGAGAGACTTCTTTGGCTCCAACTTCCTCCATGGCTTTTGAGGCCTTCCAATGGGTTTTCTCAAGTTCTGCTGTCAAAAGCGTGGCACAGTGGTGCTGGGATAGTGTTGTTGCCTCACAGCAAGAGGTGCCTTCTGTGTGGAAAGTGAATGTCCTACCTGCGTTTTACTGGAAGGTTGGCATAATGGTTAAGATATTTACTTTACAGATACAAGGTTTAATTTTCTTATGGGTTAATTGGCTAGGCTTAAAATGGCCCACAAGGACAGTTAGCCTAGTACTACTCTATGAACCTATCAGAGAAGAAGAGCCTCTATTTTTTTTTTCAGATCCAACCAGACATCAAACATATTCTGCTCTGGAATCTGCTCCTTCTTGTCGACAGGACAGCCAGCTTTCAAAGAGCTTAAGGATATTCTGTCCTTGAGCTCCCAGTCTGATTCAGACCCATCACCAGATGTTCCCAATGACAGATACATATAAGACAGACTTTCAAACTGATGCATTTGGCTTTGTCTCCAGAATCCATCAAAGACGACACGGATTTGGATGAAGAGCAGGGCTTCCCAAGATCCCCCTTTGGAGACTTCTCCTTTTGTGAAATCCTATAATTGGTGATGGCTTCCCAGGAAGAATTCATGTCCCTGGAGGATTTTGGAACTGGCTGTTCCACCTTGGTAGTACCTTCCCTTGATGCTCTCATTGACTTGGTGGCACAGTCAATTTGGAAGGAGCCTGATACAGCAGAGCCCGTACCTAAAACATTAGACATTAGCTGCGTCAAAAGATAGCTTATTTTAGTAAAGATCCTGTGTAGATGCCATGGTCGTAGAGGTAGCCACAAAGAAAGAACTTTCTGAAGAGAGCTTCTCAGACCTTTCCCCCCTAACGGGGCTTTGGATAGATTTAGAAAACAGTTGTATGCTTAAATGACTTTTTCCCCTGCGTGCAGTGAACTACCTTGCCCACACTATTCGATTCCAAAGAGACGTGACCAAGGAGATCAACAATTCTCTTTCAGGTAACCTGCCAGCAGATATCCTGAAGACCATGGAATCCCAACTTTATCTACCTTATCTTCTATTTAATGTTTCTGTGTGTACGCTTTCAAATACAGCTGATTGAACAACCAGGGCAGCAGGTACCTGTATAGCCATACGTCACCATGCCTGGATGCAGTTATGTGATTTTGTGGAAGGCTTTAAGATGTCCTTCATTAATGCCCCCTTTGATAGTACCACCTTGCTGGGTCTGAAGGTTAAAGAAATATTCAACAGAAGTGAACAGGATGGTATAACCCTTTCTGGCATTGGAATCTGCTTCTCTACTCCTCAGAGAACCTTCTCTAGGAATCAACAAGGAGGGCCAAATATGTGGTTTTGGAAA
Organism: Protopterus annectens; assembly: GCF_019279795.1. NCBI lineage: Eukaryota > Metazoa > Chordata > Ceratodontiformes > Protopteridae > Protopterus > Protopterus annectens. The sequence goes on from NC_056745.1 coordinate 905,258,936, forward strand.
TCGCAGGATCTAATCAAGATGTTTCTTATGAAAGACACCTCCTCAGCAAAGAAGGGGGTAATTTTAATGGACATCACCCTAGGGGCAGAGGCACCCTGCAAAACCAAGGATTTCAGAGGCCCTTCTCGGAGAAATCCTTTCAGTACTCCTGTATGTTTGCCCAACTGCAGCATTCTGGAGGCAGTCAGTGGCACATATCCCTACATCCTCAAACCTGGTCGGCCATCACTTCCGATTCTTGGGTGTTAAGGTTAATAACCAGACGATACACAGTTCCATTTCTAACCATGCCTTATGCAAAGTCAAAGATTCCCTTAGTTCCTTCTAATCAGTTAGAATCTGCAACAGCAAAAGTAGAAAAGCCGTTGAAAAAATGAGTCATCCAACAGGTCCCAGTAGACTACATAGGATCCAGTATGTACTTCATTTTCTTTTTATGTCCAAAGAAGACAGGGGACCAAAGGCCAGTGTTGGACCCAAGTCATTTAAACCAATATAGGAAGCAGACAGAGTTCTGGATGGTCACAGTTCAGTCCATTTTACCTCTATTCAGGAAGGGCAACTGGATGTGCTCTATAGTTCTCTAGGATGTTATAAAGATGCCTGGACATTCCAGGAGGTTTCTTCATTTCAGGCTGGGAACCTATCACTTTCAGTTCAGAGCTCTGTTCTTTATACTCATCACAGCTCCGCTAGGTGTTTACCAAATGCATGGCAGCAGTGACATCATACCTCAGACTGCCCAGGTTCCAGGTGTTCCTGCACTTAGACAGTTGGCTCCTAACTGCTCTGACCAGGGATCTGTTAATTTTCCGATGGGACCTCTTAGACCAATTACTTCACAGCTTGGGGATTACAGTCAATCTACAGAAGAGCAACTTGACACCAACTCAGTCCATAGAAGTTATCGGGTGCCAACTGGGCACTACAACCCTGGCAGCCACCCTACAACAACAAAGGATTCTTCTGATCCAGCAGTCCAGGTCCTGTCCAACCCATTACCACCAGTACATCTAATTTTAAAACTTCTTGGGCTTATGGCGTCAGCCATCATCTTAGGTCCTATGTCCAGATTTTATGTGACATTTCTTCAATGGATCCTCTGGGTTCAATGGGCACAGCTTCACAGTGTGCAGAACTTGCACTAAATGGTGGATCACTTCCACAGACTTGTTAACAGGTCATCCATTCTCTACACTTCCTCTTACAGCAGTGGTTACCATCGAAACTTCCATTTCATGGTAGTGGAGGGGGCATTATGAGGGCAAAACAGTACAAGGTATTTGGACACCATTAGAGGCCAGCCTTCACATCAGTGTCCTGGAAAGACTGAGTACAATCCATTTAGTATTGCAGACATTTCAAGATTCTCTTCCAGTGGGTGTGATTTCAACTCAATGTCAGTGAGGTGATACATCAGCAAGCAGGGGAACCAGGTCTTACCCATTTATGTCAAGAGAACATGAGGGTTTTACAATGGGCAATGTCTTCCTGTCACTTTCTTCTGGCAATGCATATCCCAAAGACTTCCAGTGTACCATAAGCAAATAGATTGAACAAGTGCATTATTTTGCCTCATGAGTGGTGTCTCAGTTCAACAGTGCTAAACAAATTGTTCATTCGCTGAGGCCACCCTTGCTGTGACTGGTTTGCTTCCTACCTGAGCAACAAGGGCAACAGTTATTTTGAACTAATCCCTTCACAAGATCACTTGGCCCCAATGTCTCTTTTATGCTCTCCCTCCATTTTCTCTGATTATGAAATTCATTCAGAAAGCCAGAATGTGCAGGCTAAAGTGATCCTTATTGCCCTCAACAAGTCTGGTTCCCATATCTCTGGTCTCACCTTCCCAGTCCACCCTAGATGCTGGCTTACAGACCGGATCATATCTCCCATCCTTCCAGGCATCCTGTCCCAGGCCTAGAGACTATGAAATTAACCATTTGGTTACTCAAGTTCTAGTGATGGTCAGGGCTACCAGGCTTTTGGAAAATGTAGTTCATATTCTCACTGCCTCACAAAAGTCTAGAAGAGTATACCAAAGCAACTGGAAAAGATTTTTCCTTTTGGGCTGCAGGGAAAGGTTTAAAATCCCTTCTCTGCACCCCTTCCCTCTATTTTCAAAATTCTTTCCAAATTATTCTAAAGAGGTTCTAGGTTTTCTGTCATCAAAGTTCAACTCTCAGTCTTTCTAATTTTCAAATAAGCCATAATGAGACTGCCATAGCATAGCTAAAGGTATCTAAAACCTTTATTAAAGCAACATTCCGCCTTCTTCCCCAGTACGAGATATCACAATGACGCTTCAAGCTCTCATACAAACCTCCCTTTGAACTGGCAGTTTCTGTGGATTTAAAGTTCTTGACATGGAAAATGATCTGTTAGGTAGCATTTTCTTCTGCTAAGAGAATTTCAGAACAGCAGGCTCTTTCATGTAAACCACCATGTTTGGGTTTTCTTAAAGATAGGGTCTTCCTAAAACTAAATCATTTTTTTTCCTTCCTAAGGTTGCATCTGAATCCAACATAAATCACTACATTAGTTTCCCTGTTTTCTTTCCAAAATTTTCCATCAAAGAAGTATGCATTGCACTTGGTGTTCATAGCGTAGGTTTACTTGCATAGAACTAAAGACTTCAGAAAATCAGACCAATTATTCATTGCCTTATCCAAATCAAAACTGGGAGAGGGCATATCAAAGGTCACTCTCTCAAGATGGCTATCAAGTTGTATTCCATTTGTTTTTGATAAGTTGGGTTTACCCCTTTCTAAGAAACTGACAGCTCATTCAACAAGAGCAGTAGCAGCTTCTACAGTTTTTCATTACCAATTTATTATTGATGAGATTTGTGCAGCTGCTACTTGGTATACTGGGCATACTTTTATGTCTCATAAACTGGATGTACAGTCCAGAGCTTTTCTCCTTCAGCTCTGATGTTGTCAAAAATATTCTTTAATTCCACCCAGGAAATTATGTATCAGGGGAATTTGTCACATTTGTTGAATCAGATGGAAATAGACATCAGATATGAAAATTATGTACTTACCATAACGATAGATCCATGTTGTTATTTTCGTCTGCATCAACATCTCTCCCACCATCCCCTTTCCAATTGTCACCTATAGATCGTTGAAGAACAGGTAGTCTCTGCAGGAGTCTACTTGGCTCTAACCTCAACAGGTTATGTTACCATAGTGTTCTTATGGAACCCTTCACCTTTCAGTTTCCTGTTGGTTCATGTTTTATTTAACTACAGTATTATTACTAGTAAAATATATTCTTACAGTGGTCAAACTCAGTCTGAGGTGATTTGAGGATGGTGAGGGAATTATGAGTAGGGGAGGAGTCAGAGTTTTGAATCTGAAGGCTTTGATGTGCTGAGGCCAGATCAGAGTTCCCATTCATTGAACCAGACAAAAACAGGAATACACTGATCTATCTTAATGGCGAGTACTTAACTTTTATATTATTTTACTTCACTACCCATGATGAGTTTTCATATTTCTTGGATACAAAAATAAGGTTATTTGTAGGAATTTTACAGATGTACTTGGTGTGTAATATTTTGGTAGAAATACAAGTGTTTTTGTTATAGAAAAATTCTCAAATGATCATTTTTCACTTTTTTTTACTTGAAAAAACAGTTAAGCTTTATTGCCTGTTGCAGCAGGTAATTAGCGCTAATTACATTCATCACATATTTTAATAAAAATGCAAATTGTTCATTGTGGCTCAGAATATGGTATCTTAAATTCATGTTTGTCTACTTCATGGGTGGAATGGGTTGCCACCATTATGGCAAACAGCTCCTTCCCTGTTTCATGCAATGCCATACTCCTTCCTGTTTATCTCAGATCTTGTTTGCCATCATATGCATCTGACATGATCAACCACAGCTCAAGTAGATAAGTGTTTATTTATATCACTTTGAGAATTGTTTTTCATTGCCTTTTCTTCAGAAATGTTCACTGTCAGAGATAGCTTGTTTACTTAGAAGTGTGCGGCTAATTTTGCATCACTGTGACAGTTTGTTGTTTCCTCCCAGTTCTTTATTAAGGCTTTTCAATCTGTTCTTTTAAAAAATAAGAAAAGTGTTTCAAGAATATTTTCTCAGGGTTTTCAGCTGCTGATAGTGCAGCTGCTTGCTGCGACTTGTTTTTCTCACTTAGCTTTCCAGTAAAGGTGTTAAGATGGACAAATCCTCAGCATTCTGCAAGTGTAGCCACTGTGGCTGCAAGATCCAGCCCATGGGCACCCATGAACCTAGAGTGATATCCTTGGGGGCTAGGTCACCTCAAGGAGCTGTGCGAGATTTCTAGGTCCTTAGGCAGAAGAACTGTTTAGGAAAGGGAGGACGCTCTCGTACACAAAGTATGCCTGCCTCCAGGGCAGTTTAGGAAAGTTGAGAAAGAAAAGCATGAGAAGAGGGCTGAAGAACCTTGGGAAAGCACTCTTGAATTACCTAGGATTGATACCTGGCTGCCACACCAGTGCAGTGACTGTTCAGGTACAGTTAGTCTTTCTCTAAGGCCACCTTTCCATTCTCCCTTTCAAAACCCCTGGGAGTTTTTCCTTCTGAAATCCTGTTGGTGCAGGACCCTTCTCAGCAGGGTGGCTTTTCTTTGGAGAAGGAGGTCCATTGGTATCTAAAGTTGGCCTTTCTCTGCCTTTCGGCTGGGTCAGTAACTTCTGCCAGTGCCATCTCCAGTGCTGTATGATTTGGAACTCATGATCAGGGTTTTCATCAAAGCTCAAATTGATGTATGTGTCATACTCTCCCTCCCTCCCTTTCTCTAGGATGACAGGATTGGCCACCTGGCATTGGCTTCTTTCCCAGGTGCAGTTTTGGCATTGTGAGCTTCTGAGCTGTTTTACTGGTGTGGTCTGTGTCAACCTTGCCAGAGCTTGGCCTTGGCACCTACCCCTTTAGTTCATCACTCTTGACTGCAACACTGTTAGTGCCAGGAGTGACTAGGCATCAATAGATTCAATGATGAATATTCAGTAAAGGGGCTGTTTACTGTCTCTGACACTTCAGCGTTCAAACTGACAAGAGAGTGACCCCAAGAATGATGTGCTGTGGTGCTGAGATGTCAACATCAACCAGTTCAACATTGAGGTTGGTTTTGGTATCAGTTTCATAGACTCCTGCAAAGCATCTCCTTGGAGTTCGAAGTCCTGAAAAGGTTAAACTCCATGTCCAGATTGAACAGACCCATCACTAACTTCATTTCCACCCATCAGCATTCACCAATCATGAGCTCTATTCCCACAGAATTTAGAAAGGTCCCAGAGGAAGGTCAGACCCCTGTCATATAACGCCAATGGTCCAACATGTAGCGCACACTCCTTTGGTGCAGAAGACTGGTTGTTCTAGCCCACATCAGGTGATTGGATTGCTGACTCTGCAGTGCAATATAAGTGGAGGAGATGTACTTCTTAATGTTTTATCTTTAAGATGAGATGTTAAACTGAGGTCCCTTCTGCTTGAGTTGGTGGTGGTAGCTCAGATGGAAGTAAAAGATCCCATGGCACCTATTGAAAATAAAAGGGAAAGCTCCCCTGATGCCCTGGCGAATTTCCCCAAGTGTTATAAATACCACCCTTGGTCACCCCTGAAAAGCAGCCATTAGCCTAATGGGACTAACTGATTCAACAAAAGCTAAACACACACACGTACGTATACACACGTGTATGTGTGCCTGTATACATACATATACACTTACACATATGCATGCACACACACAGTTATGTATATACCTAGCTATCTATATATATCTGTATTTGTTTATATATATATATATATATATATATATATATATTTGTTTTATATATATATATATCTATAGATCTACTTCGAAATCCTGAAGCTCAGAATGTCGATGTTTAAAATCCCGAGACAAAAAGCGCAACACTGCAGATACTCGAACGTTTGATTTTTAACACTTGCCCAACATGCCCTTTTCTCCACTGTAGTGGATCTGAAGTTGGTATATATTGTTGGGGGGCTGGGCATAGCCCCCCACCTAGGTGAGTTTTACTTACCTCGGCATGAGTTTTGTTTCCATTTGGCCAAGTGTTTACTTATCCTAGTAAAAATGCAACATTTATGTTTCCATGGTTATGTGATATTCACCTCGGGATTTTAAATGTCAATATTCTGGACATCGGGATTTCAGTGTGTGTGTGTACATATATATATATATATATATATATATATATATACACACACACACACACACACACACACACACACACACAGGTCTGTGTATGTGAACATATGTGCTGTTATACACTAATATGTGTGAATTAAATATATGTGCACATGCAGGGTTTGTATGAATATGTTTGCATACATATATACTTTAAGCACTTCTGTACTGTTTATCTGGCAGTTGGGGCAGAAGGTTAAGGCTGTGAAATGTAGTTCTTTTTCTGGTTGGGGGTTTAATTCTCACAGCCATCATTTGCTTTTTGTATGACCCTTAAGTAAGTCACTCAACCAGACAGTGCTTATGGGATCTGGGAATTTGGGCTAGGCTTCTCAGTATTTCATTGGACTGCAAGCCTAGTAACTACCTGAGTACTTTCTAGCTATTTGGAAGGCTTCACTCCTGATGTGCCTAGAAAGAGGGGACACAAAGGGAGGAACATAGATTCTCCTGCAGAATCTCTCATTCTTGATTCAAACCGTAGTGAGGGTGAGAGATCATCACAGTCTCCTTTGGATGACACCAAATTTAGGGAAATTTTGGAATGAATGAGAAAGGAGGGTGCTTGACTCATAGACCCCCCCCCCCGATGAGAAAGTCGTGATGGCCATTTAAACTGCCCTATCTGCACTTTGGGTGGTTCCCCCCGTGGGTTCATCATTTCTTCAGGGAAGATAGTCCAAGGAAGATGGTCCTAACAAGAGGTCAGTGTTAATGTCAACATACTAGATGTGAGAGTAGTGGTTCTGTTGAGCTTACAGACATTTTAGGCCCTCCTTCCATAGGATGTTGTATCCATCTACATGGAAAACATGGCAGTAGTGTGGTATATCGATGAGCAGAGTAAAGAAGCTATGAAAGTGTGGGAATGGCCAAATCTCTACATAGTGTTTTCTGTTAGCAATGTACATTCTTGGTTAAATCAACTGTGTAACAGATAGGATTTGCAGGTGTATCCTGTAGTGGTCCCTCAATCCACATATAGCATAGACTTATTGCTGAGTCAAGGGCTTGGGGAAACCTTGCTGCAACTTGTTAATTCCCCGACCAACACCAAATGCAGCAGTTTCTTTGCCTTTGTCTTTCCAAAATTGCAGACATCAAGGGACACTGGTCCATCAGTGGTTGACGGATCTTCTATATACCTTCTTCCCTTATGAAATTTTTGCAGAAAATCATGTTGTGCAGAGTGACAGTTGTCCTCATAACCCCATTCTGGTCTTGACATGAGACAAGTGTCTGCTCTGGATCCCCTCCTGGATCTTCTGTTTCTCCCATCTGGCAGGCCTCACTGGGATGTCCAGTCCCTTCATCTAACTGCAGGATTTCTCCAATTCCAAACAGGGACCCCTCATACCAGCCCAGAGTAGTCCAGATCCTTACCACTTCTCAGAAATTCTCTCTGTGTAAAGTGTGCAGGGGCAGAGGGAAAAATCTTTTCTTGTGACCATTTAACATAGCTTAGTTCCCTTTTTGGTTGCAGTTCCATCAGTTTTATTTTTATGTTCTCTCTTTTTGAAGTGGAGTCTTTCTCCACAGTTGAAGTGCACCTAGCAGCTATTTCTAATTTACATGAAGACTTTTCATTCCTTTGCTTAATGTTATAACATTTAGTTTTTTATAAAAGGCCTTTAAGTTTAGCCACGCCTATGTTGTAGAGAGGTAAAGCTGTTACTATGACCCAGGCATCCCAGGTTTGATTAGTAGCTTGGTTGACTGATAGAGTGGAAGGGACGGATGGGTGTGCCCATCCTGGGTGGAAGGGTGCTCATCGATGATGCTCCCTAAGGGGAGAGTGGTCCAAAGAGGGGGGTAGTGCCTTCAGATGTAAACAGGCATGGAGGAGGGGAAAAGGAATGGGTAGGGCATATAAAAGAACCATCTCAGACAGAAGCATAGATGGCTGAGCCCCCAGGATGGTTTTAGAATCCATGACCAACCCTAGAAATGCTGGAGTAGTTGGGGTGGTAGAAGGATGGCTGGTAGACATTTCATGGATGTTATGCACTGGGGGCCAGACCTGTACAATGAGGTTCAAGGGGTACCAAAAAAAAGATTAAAACTAAAGCCTTTCATTATGTGAAGATGGTGCAGTGAAGGAGTGAACAGTGTGTGTTTGTGTGTATGTATGTATGTAAGTATGTACATATCTGTATATATATATATATATATATATATATATATATATATATATATATATATATATGGGTCTCCTGTTTGCCGAAAGTACACTTCATCGACAAACAGAAAGACGAGTGTACTTCCACAAATGTGCATTACATCAAAAGTGCACTTTCGCGAAAGCCGATTCGCCGAATCGAGTTACAGTAAGGATAAGGGAATATATCCTTTTCCCCACTGCAGTGCGATCTTGGAGTTAGTATATTTAAGTAGGGGGGGCGTGGAGGGGTGCAAGGGAGCTTGCCCCATGCATAAATGTGATTTAGTATTTTGTTTTATATTTTTTTTTTTTTTTTTTTTTAGTTTTTTTCTGTTTGTTTTTTCTCTCTCATTTTGTGTTTCGCGAAAGTGCATTTTTGGCAAAGTGCACTTTTGCAAAAGTGAGTTTGAGGGTTTACGTTTCGATGAAACATAATTTTGATGCATCAACATATATATATATATATCTATACATGTGTGTGTGTGTGTATGTGTATATATATATATATATATATTTATATATATATATATGTAAAGGTATAAAAACTCTCCGATCATGCGTGAGGAATACTAATACATCCGACTTAAACACTTCAAAATATAGAAGAATAAAAAATAAAAAACATGAAGTAACAAATTTCAGGAGCAGGTGCAAAGCTTTCGTTCTTTATTAGTGTGAAGAACTTCATCAAACAAAACAATGAACATCGGAGCAGTAGTTAAATAAGTGTATGCAAGCAACTAGCTGGCCAATAAGAAAAGACAAGATAATCAATATTATGAATACTACTTTAAAAGATCCAGTAAACTCAACTGGTTATTTGGTTGTTATGGAAACCAACCTGAGGAATGCAAGTAGTGTATAATCAATATAATATTTGTAACATGACTCTAAGGGAAATGAGGAAACATTAAAACAACAGTGTAAGCAGACAACTGTCAAGACAGTAAAGAATTAGCGTATCCATTTTAATGCAAATTTTATATTAAGCATTTTATTAAGACCTGGGGGTGATTCAGCATTTAATCTGAGTTGCCAGCGGGGTTCTTTAACTTCTAATAATGTATTAGTATCACCTAGCAGCCAGGTGCACCCAAGGCCTTTGGGATTCCCAGCGCATTCACTTACACATCAGTCAGAAAGAAATGGTGGCAGTACAAAAGGCTCTGACATCCTTCAAACCCCATCTCAGGCCAGGCTTCTCCTTATAAAAACAGACAACACCACAGTAGTGTGGTATATCAACAAACAGGAGGGACCCAGTCTTACCCTCTGTGCAGACTAGCCATGAACCTCTGGCTGACAGCCGCCTCCATGGGTCTGCACCTAATTGGCCAATACCTACCAGGTGTCAACAACACCCTGCAGATTACCTAAGCAGAAACTTACTGGACCCCCACGAGTGGCAGCTCCACAGGGAAATCTTTCTGCAAATCACTCAGGCGTGGGGGGCTCCGGAGGTGGATCTCTTCACTTCGCACCTCAACCACCAGCTACAGAAGTTCTGTACCAGGGAGTATCATCTCCTAGCGTGGAAGGTGGATGCCTCGACCTTTCCCTGGAACTCCCTCTTTGTGTGCGCATTCCCTCCTCTGCCTCTAATTCCCAAGGTATTGATCAAAATGAGAGGAGAGACCAAAGGCCATCCTCATTGCTCCATATTGGTCCAGGCAGCATTGGTACCCCTTACTGCGCAGCCTAACCTTACAACCCCCCCAAGCAGCTTTCCCTCATCTCAGACCTCTTGGCTCAGGTGAGGGGGGAGATACTGCACCCAGACTTGCAGATTCTCAATCTTTCAGCATGGCTTATACCTTAAAAGCTGGGAGTTCCTGTTAAGCAAACAGGTCCTAGACATTATCACAGAGGCCAGAAGGCCCAGCACCAGAAAATCTTGTGCAGGGAAATGGAAAAGATTCTTCTCCTGGAGCCAGTACCTCACATGCTTCCATCCCTCTTATCTTGGATTACCTAGCCAAGTTGCTCAAAAGTGGCCTCTCCTTCTATTAAAATCCATGCCTCGGCCATTTCAGCCCATTACGATTCAGACCTACCCCTCTTCTCTCATCCTTTGATTAAACAATTCCTCAGAGGGGCTTCTAATATCAGACCTCCCAGAAGGCCTCCCACGCCAGCCTGGGACCTGAATTATGTTTTAGAAAAACTAACATTACCTCCTTTTGGGTCTATATTAGATCAGCGAACGCTTAAAAAAGCGAATGCTGATTTATCAAACTTATGTAAGTGAAAGCTTACAATCTTGAAATGTCAGATCAGCAATTTTTTTTCTTAGGGAAAAAAATTGCTGATCCAAAACACATACACACAACACAAGCACACCAAACAAACAGCAATCCACACACATACACCTAAAAATCTGACACCTAACCCTACACTAAACTATACACACACCACTAACTATCCACTTACCTTAACCCAAACTCTAACCCTAAGGTCCGTCACTATCGCACACTCACCTCACCCACTCCCTAACCCTAACTCACCTAACCCGCCCTATCCCTCACGTCCACACAATTGCACACATACCTAACCCACCCTAACACTCACATCCACACAATCGCACACATACCTAACCCATGCCCTAACCCTAACTCACCTAACCCACCCTAACACTCACATCCACACAATCGCACACTTACCTGAATCCAACCCGTAACTTTCCACTACAGCACTGAAAAATACAGAAGCAACAGAAACGGACAACCGAATTCTTTCCCTAGGAAAAAAATTAGAGTTTCTGTTGCTTCGATTTTTTAAACATTCACTTAAATAAGTTCGATCAATCAGCGTTCGCTTTTTTAAGCGTTCGCTGATCTAATATAGACCCCCTCCTTTTGAACCTTCTGCTTCAAAAGAATTGAAATACCTCTCCTCTCCTGGAAGACTGCCTTCCTACTAGCTATCACCTCAGCCAGAAGGATTTCAGAACTTTAGGCACTCATGGCTGTTGAACCCTTCATCATTTTCCATGCAGACAGGGTCTCCCTGAGTACTAACCCCTCCTTTATGCCCAAGGTGGTATCTGATATGATCTTCAAACAGGCCGTACACCTACCCACCTTCTTTCTCAACCCTCAAAACAAAGGGGAAAGAATTCTGCACTCGCTAGATGTGCACAGACAGCTCAGATACTGTCTGGACCGTACTAAACCCTTTAGAAAAACAGAACAGCTGCTTGTCAGCTTTGCCCCAAGGGCAGAGAGGAGGCCCATTTCCAAGCAAACCCATTTCCAAATTGATGTCACACTGTATCCATTTCTGCTACAGACTACATGGGACCCCCCCCCAAGTCTATTCTTACCCATACCACTAGGGCAGCCTCCACTTCCGCAGCCTTCCTCAGAGGACCCCTCACCAGGGACATCTTGGAAGCTGCCACCTGGACCTCTCTCCATAGCTTTACAAAGCATTATCACCTACCTCTTTTTTCTAAGTCTAGGGCAGGGTTTGCCTCTGCAGTCCTGCAGGGCTTGCTGACCCATGCCTAGAGCTCTAACCTATCCTTCCACCCCTCTTCTCAGCTTTTGGAATCCTCCCACAGGTGATGACTGCAGTAGTGAAACATGAAGAACATAGTACAGTTGTGTACACTTATCATAAATGTAGATGTTAGAGTGTATTCACTGTTGCAGTCCTGGTTTCCCTCCCTCCATCCATCCCCCTTATATCCTCTTTCCCTAGGGGGACATAAGCTTCCCATGGTGGCTTTTAGCCACCAGGACCACTTTACCTTATTTCTTTGTGCTTCTGATGGGTTAGGGCAAGAAAAATTGATGTAATGATGTCGGCTGCCTTGCTTTATAGCACTGACGACCTGATGTCAGACTACAGGCGACTGCAGCCGACGCAGAAAAACATTGACTCTGGTATTCGGGCCGGCTGAGGGTTACCACAGCAGTGAATACACTCGAACATCTACATTTATGGTAAGTGTACACAACTGTACTTTTCATTTAAGATGGAGACACAAAGCAGTACAAGAGCACATTATCTTATAATGGACTACAAATAATAAAATGCAGTAAAATATGTGGAAGAAATAAAAACTAATGACAAACAATTTTATATTGTATGCAGCCAGTTAGGAATTTAAATCACAGGGACTGAACATACTGAAGGAACTGAATTAAAACCAGAGAGAGAATTGTATACTCAGTAATTGCAAGTATCTGATTGCGGAACAGGAAAAAGCATGTTGTGTCATAAGAAATGTTTTGTATACTCACTAAACAGCTTGCTATAAGGATGTAAAAAATGCAGATTTCATATGTATGTGCAAAGCCCCTTCAGCACATTACAGAGAAAGTATGGGAGGGAGCAGTAAGAGAGCAGCCTAACCTGAATACAACCTTTGTTTGCTCATGTAATGCATTTTTTCTAGAAGTGGGAAATGAGGAGCATCCAGGGTAATATCATACTCCTAGACCTTGAATGTTGCAGTAAGGAAGCATGTGTGTGGTTACAGGTAAAAGGTTGGTGCTTTATTGGTTTTAGTCTGTGCACCACAAGGTTATACAGTAGAAGCATTCTAAGTGTTACTGCTCTTTATAGAATATTTTTATTACATTTGATTGCTGGCAGAAGATGAGAGCTTACTTCCAACTGCATTTGACACTTTGCTTCCTTTCCATTCTTTCTTTCCTTCTGATGCCTTCTTACCTCTCCCTTATACTTTTGAATACTTCTATGGATTCAGTCTGCACCAGACATTCTTTTAAGTCCTTTCAGTGGGTCCACTGCTGTGTATTTGGAAGAGTATGCTTGGAGATCTTGTTGAGTAGTTGGCCCTTGTGTACTTGCACTCCCTCTTCACTTCACCATTCCTGCTCAGGTTTGACCCCATCTTGTTTTCCCACCACTGTGATCTATACTGTCTATATTGATATAGTGTCCCCTTTGTGGCTTCTGCTGTCCATCAAGAAGAGCTTCATTTTCTTTCTATTTCTTATCGTATACATTCCTTTAAATTTAGATATAGTCCATTTGGACTCCATGCAACATTAACAATATTAGTTTGCTTCTGGGGTTTGAAATACGGCTTCATTTTTGCAGTTTGTTGGTGTACTTGTTCACCTGGCTATAAATTACTGAGAATTTCTCTGTGGATGATTCTTGGTTTGTGCTTTGGGTCTATATTATATCCTCGAACACTTAAAAAAGCGAACGCTGGTTGATCGAACTTATTTTCGTGAAACTGCAAAATATCGAAGCAGCAGAAACTCAAATTTTTTCCTAGGGAAAGAATTTGGTTGTCCGTTTCTGTTGCTTCGGTATTTTCAGTGTTATGGTGGAAAGTTACCGGTCGGATTCAGGTAAGTGTGCGATTGTGTGGATGTGAGTGTTAGGGTGATTTAGGTGAGTTAGGGTTAGGGCTCGGGTTAGGTGTGTGTGTGATTGAGTGGACATGAGGGTTAGGGCGGATTTAAGTGAGTTAGGGTTAGGGAGCGGGTGAGGTGAGTGTGCGATAGTGATGGACCTTAGGGTTTGGGTTAAGGTAAGTGGGTAGTTAATGGTGTGTGCATAGTTTAGTGTAGGGTTAGGTATCAGATTTTAGGTGTAAGTGTGTGAATTTCTGTTTGTTTGGTGTGCTTGTGTTGTGTGTGTATGTGTTTTGGATCAGCGATTTTTTTTCCCCTGGGGAAAAAAATCGCTGATCTGACAGTTCGAGATTGTAAGCTTTCGCTTAAATTAGGTCGATCAATCAGCGTTCGCTTTTTTAAGCATTCGATGATATAATATAGACCCGCATGAGACCTGATCTTAACAAATGTTAAGCACCCCCTGCTTAACTTGTTAAGTTTGGGTCTTGTACTGGCAGTCAAGTCTGCCAGTACTGTCCAGCAAAGACAGTAGCTGAATAAAAAACAGATTTGTTTCTGCCTGCTGTCTGTAACCGGTAAGGTGTCCCTGACTTGATGCTAAAAACTTAGTATGTAGCAAGAATAAAAGGATGTATGTTCACCTGCATTTTCTGAAGTGTACAAAGTCTGAAACTGAAATGTATGTCATTATTTTGTGAATTCAGTCCTCAGTAATTTGTATGAAACCCATGGATTTTATGAAGAACAGACCAAAATATATGAGGCAAAATATGGGCAGTTAACAGTAATGGCAAGATGAGTGTAAACTTACCAGATTGCATTACACTAAGTGCTTTATGGCATTAAAAGACATGTTTTTGTTTTCCTGTAACTAGTCATACATGGACCAAATAAAGATCCATGCACTACAAAGAATTATGATCAGGTGTCCGATCATAACCTTGAATTGCATTCTTGATATGGATGCCAAGATTCAACTCTTGTGCTTCATTCTTGAGGAGAATTTCTTGTCATCCATGTCTCGAACACATAATAAGCATGTTATGATTGTTGACCCAGTCATAATCTTCGATGTAATGCCCAGTTCTTACATAAGATTTGCTGAGAATGTTGTTGCTCACATTTTAAAATGCCAGGTGGATTGGACCTGTCTTTTGAGTTTGAGATGTTAATGGGAAGTAGACGTTGCCTGTTAGTCCTAAACCCTTTTAAGTGTCTTTCGGTAATT
>NC_056745.1:905278878-905296378 GCF_019279795.1 Protopterus annectens
ACTGAAGAAGACATGGAGAGACTAGTGAAGAAGATACTCTGGGCGCAGGGTATGTCAGGGATTTCTTCAGCTCTGGTCAGGAGTTCTGTGCATATGCTATCTCGCCATTACCTCCTCCTCTGGCTTCTCTCAAAGCATGAGTCATTGGATCTGATCCATTCAGTGCCATCTACATTGGATCCGAGAACTTCCCTCTCCTCTTATCTGATGTTTGCTCTGAGTTCTTCGGCACAGTCTGAGACGGAGACCTCTCAGAGCCGTAATGGCATTGTCAACTTTGAAGTGTTGGTTTCGACTCCGAGATTTTTGGAGCCATCTCTGTGGCTCTGGGCTTCAGCTCTGACCAGCTCAGGCCTGTCTTCAGCCTCGGGAGGATTGTCTTCTGGGCAGGGAGGGACTACAGTCCAGGCATGCCCTCTCAGCTCTGGAGTCCTATTCTTCTTAGGGGAAATCAGTCTGAGTCTTTGGAGAGAGCCATGTCTGCTTCAGCAGTTCAGACAGCACCTACCCCCTTGGATCTGCAACCCTCATTTCTGACATCTCTGCCTACAGCTTCTCACTCTGGTCTTCCACAGGGACAACAAGCATCAAAACCCCAGGCTTCCCAGCAGGGTATCCCCACCTTTTCTGATACCTCCCTAGCACATCTGACAGAGCCTAAGAAGAGGATGTGTAAGAGGAAGCACCAGGACTCCACTGAGGAATCAGTCGCCGAAGACATGGACTTTGATGAGGTCACCTTCTGGTGAAGTCTCCTTTGCAGAGATCATAGAAATCCTGAAGCAGAGAGGTGACTGGAAGCCCAGTGATCCTTCATCTGAGTAGTATGTGTACCTGGCCACTTTTGGTACTTGTCACCTTACTTCCTGGGTGACTCTGCTCTCCGATGAGCTTCTGGAGTTGATCTCTTGGCGGGCATGGAAGGCCCCCCCGACACCATCGAACTGATACCCCGGAGAACAGATACAATTATTACAGCCCCAGATGATAAACAATTTTGGACTAAAGGTGTACTGGTAGATGGCATGTTCATGGCAGCAGCCACCAGGAAAGAACTGGCTGAGGAAGATTCTTCTATCCGTCCTCCTAACAAGGAGTCTCGGATGATGGATAGGTTTGGGAAGCATGTTTATGCTTCAACAATCTTCACACTAAGGTCCTTGAACTATCTCTAATACATTTTACGAGATTGCAAAGGGATCTGATAAAGGAACTGTAAGATGCCCTGTCAGGATCCATTTCAGAAGTAGTACAGTCATCACTCTCTTCTCAGTTGGCCACCTTACAATCCATCTCAAACTTGTAAGGATCATCTCTCATGTAGCTGAAGGAATGACCTGAGCAGCCGGGTTCAGGCATTTCTTTAAGGAGACATGCCTGGATGTGCTTATGTGATTTTGCAGATTTTATTTATTTATTTATCTATCTATTTTACATTTGTTGACTGGGATTGTCTGACTGAGCTGGAATAGCTCTTTTTCAGCAGAAGTCCAAGGAGAAAAGCTCCACAAACATTACAGTAAGTTTAACCATTTTAAAGAAACTCAAAATATTTACAGTAGATGTCAATAAATAAAGCAGTTTAACAAACTAATACTGTTATGAGAAATGAGAAAAAATCCACATGTAATTCCTGTTAATGTATATTATGACAGAGGGAGAGATGACAGATGTGTATTTTAAATCAACATATTAAGTGATTACTGTACATGGTAAAATGAAAGAAGAGAGATAGAGTACTTGAAGTAGCAGGTATGAAAGTAGTGATGGATAGTTAGGCTAAGATGGCATAGTAGGTGAAATGAGTACTATTGTAGGGATTGTAGAGAAGGATTAAGCAGGATGGAACATTGACAGGACCAGTGACTTAAGTATTCTTCATTAGCTGTTTTGAATAGTTTAAGTTGATTGAGGGACCTAATTTCTAATGGAAGCCTGTTCCAAGAAATGGTAGGGTGGTAACCATAGAGGTTGCTACACATTTTGGATTTGGGTTTATAGATCTGAAGAAGGTGTTGGTCAGAGCTGTGTAGAGATCTGGTGGGAGAATAATGAGAGGTAAGTGGAGGTAAGCTGGGACAGTAGGACGTGTGGTACAATATGAAGTGAATAATCAGGAGCCGAGAGAGGAGAAGCTGGTGAGGTAATTCTAGCCAATTTAAGTATTTTAGTGAGAGGAAGTGGTGTGATTTGTATGTTCAATTTGAAATAAATCTAGCTACATTGTTATATGCTGATTCAAGTTTAGTAAGGAGAGAGGAGTTGAGGTTTGTCAGGATTTGATAGCTATACATTTGACTGGGTAGGAGGTAAGCATAAGAGAGGGTTACTTTTGCTTTGTTAGTTAGAATTTTTTTATTTCTATACAGGAGGCCAAGTTTTAGGTGAGTCTTCTGAATACAGTTATTAACATGTAGGTCAAACTTAAGCTGATCATCTATGATGGAGTTTTATGCTTGC
Organism: Protopterus annectens; assembly: GCF_019279795.1. Lineage (NCBI taxonomy): Eukaryota > Metazoa > Chordata > Ceratodontiformes > Protopteridae > Protopterus > Protopterus annectens. Next base: position 905,281,339 of record NC_056745.1, read on the forward strand.
TTCCACTTCAATCAGAGTGTTATTGAGAGACTGAATAGGGAAGGTGTGTTTAAGGTGGTTGACATTTTTAGGTAGGAAAAGTAGGAGTTTTGTTTTTTTAGGGTTCAGAATAAGCAGGTTTTTTGAGAGCCAGGTTTCTACCAAGTTAAAGGATGCCTGGGTGGTACATATGAGTTCTGAGGGGTGTCAGCAATAGTGATGATTGTAGAGTCATCAGCATATTGTACCAGGGATGATTGGGGGCAGGATTTATAGAGTTGATTAGTAAAGATATTGAAAAGTAAAAGACCAAGAATAGATCCTTGGACACCCATTTTAACATAGAGCGAAGGGGAGAGAGCAGAATGCCATTTAACTGATTGCAGTTAGTGAGATAGCTGGAAAACCAGGCAACAGCAGTAGAAGATAAATGAAGGTTAGATAGTTTAGATAGTAGACATGAGTGAGACACAGTGTCAAAGGCTTTTGAAAGGTCTAAGAAAAGGCAAGAGACAAGTTTATCATCTTTGGCTAGAGAAGTAATGTTAGGGAAGGATGTAAGGGCAATAGTAGTACTGTGTTCAGGGCAAAAACCGTGTTGTGTGGGTGTGAGCAGGTTTTCCTGTTCTAAGTAGTGCATGACTTGTTTATGTATGCATATTTCCAATACTTTTGAGGGGGAGGATAGAATGGCAATAGGAATAAAGTTAGTGATTTCAGTGGAGTTGCTTCCTTTATGTATAGGTAGAGTATAAAATTCTTTCCAGATAGAAGGGACCTTTGACTCAGTGACCGGTTTATCAGGATAGACACAGGGAAAGCAAGTGAATCAGCTGCTGACTGCAAGAACTAGGAAGGAATTTTGTCAGCAGACGTAGAGCATTGTTTTAGTTTGGAGAGCAGACATTTAATGTAGTTAGTAGGAGAGGATTTAGATGAGTTAGTAGCCCAGTTGTTGTTAGAGTTTGTGATTAGTGAAAGAGGGGTCAGAGGGAAAATTTTTTGGTAGGACTTTTATGAAGTAGTTATTAAAGATAGCAGCAGTTTCTTCAGGTGTCTTGTCGGGGGCAGGGATTAGGAGAAGAAGGGTTCCCAGGTGCAATATTTGATTAATAGAGTTCCTGAATTTTTTGGGGATTGAGTCTATGAGCCGTAGGAAGTTTAATATAGAATTCTTTTTTATCCTTAATATTTTTTGACAGATTTCTGAGTTATTTGTACCTTTGTAAATCTGAGGGGAGCTTAGTTTTCACCCATGTTTTCCATATCCTATCTCTAGATTTCATTAGGGTGTGAGTATTGTTTGTTAGCCAGGGGGATATGTCTGATTTTATACTGACTGAGCGGAGAGTTGCAAGGCTGTTGAGAATATTAAGGAAGATAGAGTTGAATGAGTGGACTGTGTCATTGAGGGGAAGTCTGGTTAGATAAGTCCAGGAGGGATGTAGATGGCAGCTACTGTGAAAGTTATACTTATTAAGTTTTAAGTTGGCTGTTAGAAGTTCAGCATGAAGAAAGGATGGTATAGGTTTGTTAGAACATGTAAGAGTGAGTTAGATGGCGTAGACTATAGTATCCCCACCCCCTTTTTTATTTTGGTGATCAAGGCGAAGGATGTTATAACCTGGAGGGAGTATCTGAGCTTGGAGGCTTCAGCCAGGTTTCAGTTAGGGAGATTGTATCAGGATTATGGTTAGTAACCCAGGCATGGAATTCACTGACTTTGCTTAGTACACTTTGAATATTCATAGAGTCAAAAGATATATGTTTGTCGGGACGTATAGGGTGTGCCATGTTAAGGGTAATAGCATTTATGTTGAGAGAGTGTAGGGTAGGACCTGGATTCGGATGGATGTCTCCTGATAAGAGTAAGACAAGTGGCAGGAAGTAGAGAATGTATTTGTGTGGGTGATAGTAGAGGAGTAGCCAGTATAGGAAGGAGGGATTTTTATCTTAAGATCTTAAGATGGCTGTAGAGTAGGAGAGAAATTGTTTGCTTGAGTGTTTGTTGGATCCCTGCAAACTGGTGTTAGGTGATAGGTGAGGCTAGAGAGAAGTAGTAGGCAAGGCACGTAAAGAGTAGTATAAATTGAGATAGCCATAATTATGTGGCAAGTAAAAGGCTTAAATTGTAGGACCTAATGTTAGATTATTATGGAAGGTTATTGTTGGAAAGTATAAATGTGTGTGAGTAGAATGGGAGATGCCTCCAGTGGAGGGAGTTGTAGTGAAGTTAGAATCAGTAGGGAGCTGAAGTAGTTAAGTGTGTGAGGTGTTTGAGAGGATGGGAGGAGCTAAGGAATTTGCTAGAAGGCAGGAAGGGAGTTCCTGAGAGGATAGGTACAAAGGAAATGATATGGGGGGTGGGTGGGAATGGGGTGGGTAGTAGAGTGGAGTGAGCCCGAGCACAGTGGGTTGAGCCTGCGGAGTCAAATTGCCTATTCAGAAAGCAGAAAACAATCAGCAACACAGGCTAAGAGGGTTTCCGGAGTACAGGTAAGTTAGGGTGGAGGAAAATCTGGACAACTGAGCACACCGTAACTGGGAAGATGTAGGCTAGCACGAATAAATGGAATTTAAGATGCAGTTAAGCACATAGGAGGGTGATTTATAAAGGTTAACCTCATAGCAAAAGGATCAGATTCTACCAGGAGAGGAGTAGAGGGAGGGGGTGATAATCCAGAGTCATTTGGGGTGGGTCGATGCTCCTTTTGACGGCACTTCATTGTTTGGTCCAACAATAACAGAGACTTTATCTAGGTGTGAGAAAGATGGGAAGACTATTTGCTAAGGCATACATTTTTCCACTCCTCAGAGATTCTTTTCCAGAAATCGGAGAGTGGAAAGATGTGGTTCAAAAACTCTCAAAGGCATTCTCAAGACACAAATGGAGGTAGTTCCCCTAGAGGCAGAAGGGGAAACTCAAATGGTAGTTAATGCCCTTGCAGCAGAAGATGCCCCCAAAACCAAGGGTCCAGAGATACTTTCTTTGGAAGACCTTTTCAGCACTCCTGAAAGGAGGCCCGATTGTCCTATTCTGGAGGCAATTGGGGGTCGACTGTCTGTACAGCAGAGAGCCTGGCTAACAATAACATCAGATACATGGGTGCAGAGGATCATTTCCAGAGGATACATTATACCCTTCTTCCTTCCACCTCCCCAGTACAAAAAATTCCCGATATTCCATCCAGTCAGAGGAGGCTAGCAGCTATTCAGGTGCAAAGGCTGCTAGAAAAAGTCATCTAAGAGGGTCCCCCTGTCTAGAGAGAATCCAGAACTTACTCAACGTACATTTTAGGACCAAAAGAGACAGGGGACTGGAAACCAATTCTGGATCTCAGCAAACCAAACATATCTGTTTGATGCAGCAAGTTCCGAATAGTCATGGTTCAGTCTAGTCTTCCATTTTTGGAAAAAGATGACTGGATGTGCTCTGTAGACCTTCAGGATGTGTACTACCAGTCTACCACATAAAGATGGACCGGCAATCCAGAAGGTACCTATGCTTCCTACTGGGAGCCAGTCATCATCAGTTCAGAGCTCTGCCTTTGGTATCACTGTAGCCTCCTGAATGTTCACCAAGTGCATGGCAGTAGTAGCAGCTCACTTCAGACTGCAGGGATTTGGGATGCTTCCATATTTGGATGACTGGCTCATATCTGCTCCCACCAGGCATCAACTACTACTACAAATGAGACATAGGTGCAAGTCTCAACACAAGCTAACAGTCGCTTCTCTTCCCCCTTCAGGAGTAGAACTTATCAGATCACAAGTCAGGAAAATAATCTGCAATACGAAGGTCTCCACACGACTGGTTCTTCAGGCTGTAGCATCCATGGCGGTGGCAATAACTCTAGTTCTGCTGGCCAGGTTTCACATGAGAATTTTACAGTGGCTACTTTCAGTACAGTGGTCCATTCTCCACCATCCAATGTCAACCCAGATAAGAATCACCAACGTATTCAAGAGTGACCTCTTATGGTGGATTTATTCTGAGCAGATTCATCAAAGCCACCATTTATTCCTTCTCAGCCCATGGTCACTGCAACCACAGACACTTTCCAGCTTGGGGGGGGGGGGCATTTTCTAGGGAAACAGTCCAAGGCACTTTGTTGCCCAAAGAGGCCAACTTGCATATCAGTGTTCTAGAGATGGGAACAGTGCTGCTAGCATTGCAGGCTTTCCAGAATGCTCTCCCCTTTGAACAATTGCAGTTCAAACAGACATGTCAGTAGTGTGGTACATCAACAAACAAGGAGGAACCAGATCCTAACCCTTGTGTTGAGAAGTGCTCAGAATGTGGTAGTGGGCGATCTCATCCAACCACTTGTGCACATTCTGGGGAAGTCCAGTTTGATAGCAGACAAACTGAGCAGATGCATTCTTAGGCCTCACAAATGGTCCCTCAATCATATAGTGGCTGAAAGGATATTCCACAAATGGTCCCAGCCTTGCTGCATTCTTTTCACCTCTCCAGTCTTCCGGAGACCAGACAAAATTCTCTCTGCACCAGATGATCAATCCCATTGGTCTAAAGGTTTAGCAGTAGATGCTATGGTGATAGTGGCTGCCACAAAGAAGGAACTCACAGAGGAGAGTCCTGCTGTCCATCCTCCAAACCGAGAGTCTCAGACGATGGCTAGATTTGGGAAGTGGGACTGTGCTTCAATGAACTTTGCCATACGATCATTGAATTTCTTGACACACATCATGTGTCTTCAAAGGGACCTGATCACTGAGCTCTCTGGGACCTTGGCATGGACAGTCTAATGAGGTATGAGATAAGGTTGCCCCCCAGCTTGTGACCTTAGAATTGATATCGAACTCATCCATGCGGTTTATTGCACACACAGCCGAATAGACGGCCAGAGCAGTGGGTGCAGGCTTTGCCATTAGGCGCCATGCCTGGATGCGCAAGTCTTCCTTTGTCAGTGTTCCAGTTGATGCTACCTCGTTGTTTGGCCCTAAAGTCAGACACACATTAGCCAGGTGTGAGAAGGACGGAATGACCCTTTCTGCTGTGGAAGTGCATTTTTCCACTGCTCAGCTACCTTATTCCAGGAATCAGAGGAGTGGAAAGTTGTGGTTCAGAAAGTCACAAGGGTCTGTTCAGGACACATGTGGTAAGATTTCCCCCTGGGACAGAGGGGGAAGCTCATCAGGACGATGCCCCTCCCGTGGTAGAGGGGGCCCGTGTAAACAGATTTCCAGAGATTCTTTCTCTGGACAACCCTACCAGCACTCCTGAGCAGCATCCCTATTGCTTAACTCTGGAGGCAGTCGGGGGAAGATTCTCTCTGCATCACTTAGCCTGGCACTCAATAACATAAGATTCCTGGGTGCAGACTATAATTACCAGAGGTTACCATATCCCTTTTGATCTTTATCCAAGACCACAATGATGAATCCCCAATGTTCCACCCAGTCAGAGGGACACAACAGCACTAGAAATTCAAAAGCTGCTTCAAAAAAGGAGTCATCCAAACAGTCCCACTAGACCTGTTAGGATCCATTTTTTACTCAATATTCTTTAGTGCCAAAAAAGACAGGGGACTGGAGGCTAATTCTAGACCTCAGTGACTTGAACAAGTTTGTTCGACAGACAAAATTCTAGATGGTCATGGTGCAGTCTATCCTTCCATTTCTGGAGAAGGGCGATTGGATGTGCTCTGTAGATCTTCAGGATGCTTATTACCACATACAAATGGACAAGAGCTCCAGAGGTTTCCAGCTGGAAGCCAGTCATTACCAATTTCAAGCACTGTCCTTTGGTCTCAGCACAGCCCCCAGGGTGTTCATCAAATGCATGGCAGTGGTCACAGCTTACCTAAGGCTACAATGGTTCCGAGTGTTTCTGTATTTAGACAACTGGCTCCTCACCTCTCCCACCAGGCATCTACTGCTTCATGCCTTGGACTCTATTCTAGAGCTTGCAGAGTTCTTAGGCATTTCAATAAACAAGGAAAAGTCAAAGCTATTCCCCTAACAAGACATTGAATTCATCAGAGTAACATTTAACATGAATGTCTTACAACTTCTGGGGTCCATGGCAGCAACAATCACCCTAGTTCCTCTAGCGAGGTATCACACGAGGATGCTTCAGTGGCTCCTAGCATCACAATGGTCTCTTAACACATCCAGTGTCCTATCCATTCCAAATAACTAACCGATGCAAGCAGGATCTGTATTGGTGGATGAAGCCAGAAGAGGAATTCTGGAGTCGCCCTTTCTCACCCTCTCAGCCCAAGGCCGTAGTGACCACGGATGCATCCCTGATGGGGGGGGGGGGCATTTCCGGGAAAAGACAGTCCAAGGTGCTTGGTCCCCCTTAGAGGCCAATTTGCATATCAACGTCCTAGAACTGAGGGTGGTACTCTTAGCATTGCAAGCATTTCAGTCTGCCCTTCCTACAGGGACAATTGCTGTCCATTCAAACAACATGTTGCTAGTCTGGTACAGCAACAAACAGGGAGGAACCAGATCCTACCCTTTATGTCGGGAAACCCTAAGAGTTTGGCAATGGGCGATCACCTCCAACCGCTTTCTGACAGCAATGCATATTCCAGGGAATTCCAACGTGATTGCGGACAAACTGAGCAGATACATACTCCTGCCTCATGAGTGATCTCTCAATCACTATGTAGCGATGAAAACTTTCGTCGATAGGGTCAGCCTTGCTGCAACCTGTTTGCATCTCCCATAAACCACAAATGCATCAGCTACTTTGCCCTGTCCCCCCCTCTGGGGGAGTCCCCGAGAGATGCTCTCCTACATGATTGGCCCTGGGGTTGCTTTATGCCTTTCCACCTTTCCCCCTAATTCCCCGGTTTTTGAAGAAAGCCCAACAGTTGAGAAGCAAAGTCATCCTTATTGCACCCTATTGGCCCCGTCAAGTCTGGTTCCCTTTTGTCTGACCTCACCTAGTTCACTGTCCATGGACCCTGGACTCAACTCCAGAGCTGTTGTCTCATCCGTAGGGGCTGGTCCATCCCAACCTACAAAGTCTCAAGGAGATGGCTTGGTACATCCACTTCCATTAATTGTCAGGCATAATAATCTATCTTCCCCAATACAAAAGATACTTCTGGCTTCTCACAAACCATCCACCAGAAAACTTTATCTTAGTAAATGGAGCAGATTTGTACTTTGGTGTCACGGAGAAGGAATTGACCTGTTTTCAGCCTCTATCAATAAAGTAGTAGAATATTTATCAACTTTATTCCAATCAGGAGCCTCAAATTCTACTAATGGAGTACATTTAGCTGCTATTCCAAATTTCCATAATGGCTTCAATGACCTTTCCTTAATGTCTTATTGCCTTTGCAAAACCTTCCTAAAGGGCATTTTGCATTTGAAACCAGATGTTAAAGAACCCATTGAATCTTGGAATTTAACATTAGTCTTGCAAAATATGATCCTTCAGCCCTTTGAGCCAGCAGCCACCTGTGATATCAAATTTTTATCTTGGAGGACTCTATTCCTGGTAGCCATCACATCGGCCAGGAGAATATCAGAATTGCAGGCTTTGTGTGTGAATCGTCCATATATTATTTTTCACAAAGAGAGAGTGTCACGTAGAACTAACTCTACTTTTCTACTCAAAGTTGTATCGAACTCAAATAGTAATCAATCCATAGACCTACCAGTTTTCTTCATAAACTTTTCAAACAAAGGAGAATATTGTTTGCATTTGTTGGATGTACATAGACAATTACTTTTACTTGGATAGAATGAAATTGTTTAGGAAATCGGACCAATTGTTCCTGGCTTTTTCAGACTTGACTTGACAAACCAGTTTCCAAAGTTACCTTATCGAAATGGTTGAGAGATTGCATCACCTTTGTTTATGATCAAAATAAGCTAAACCTATCAGCCAAGGTCATGGCTCATTCTACCAGATCAGTTTCCACTTCAGTAGCTTTTCATTCTGGAGCCTCTATTGATGACATTTGCTCAGTGGCTACTTGGGCTACCCCTCATACCTTTATCACTCATTACAAATTGGATATATTCTCCAGGGGAAGAGCATCCTTTGGCTGTATGGTTCTTAGGAATATCCTTCCATAGGGCCTCCTGGGACATATAAAGTAGCTAGGGACTCTGTCCCAGTAGTCAAAAATGAATGAAGATTGACAACATCAGATAAAGAAGTTATGTTCTTACCATAACATTCCATCTGTGTTGTTGATTTTCATTCATTCTTGACATCCCACCCTCAAACTCCCTCCAAAGACTCCTGGAGGTTCAGAACTAGTCCTGGTTTTGTAGTAGGGCAGTTGTCAGACAAAGCTTCCGCATTTTATTTCTACAGGCAAAATTCAATCTGAAGGGAAGAGAGGCACTATGGGTAGCCTTAGCTCGAGAGTTTCTGGCTGGAGCAAGCTTGATACAATGGCGAAGCATGTTCCAAGGATGGAACCGAGACCCAACAGTCAAGAATGAATGAAGATTGACAACACAGATGGAATGTTATGGTAAGAACATAGCTTTTTTTTTTTTTTTAGTAGCCATAACCTCAGCAAGAAGAATTTCAGAGATTCGAGCCTTATCGTCACAACCACCATATTTGGTCATTCATAAAGACAGTGTTACATTAAGTACTAACCCATCTTTCTACCTAAAATAGTATCAGACACCAATATCAACCAATCCATAAATTTACCAGTACTTTTTCGTAAAGTTACCAGTAAAGGCAAATACCTGCTACATTTAATAGATGTTCTCATGCAGTCCATTTTTACCTTCATAGGACAAAAAAAGTCAGAAAATCTGACCAACTTGTATATTCTTTCTCCGAAGTAAGATTGGGCAAACCAGTGACCAAAGTAACATTGGCTAAATGAATCACTGATTGTATTTCTTTCATTTACAAGAAACAGGGTATTAATTTACTTAAACCTTTGCAAGCCCATTCAGCCAGAGCCATGGCGACTTCAACATGATTTTAATATGGAGCATCCATGGATTATATATGCGCAGCTGCAACTTGGGCTTCCATCCATACCTTTGTTACTCATTACAAATTGGACCTGGTCTCCAGAGGAAGAGCAATGTTTGGTTCAATAGTGCTAAGGAACATCCTTCCTCGAGTCCACCCAGGATCAATGGTAGCCGGGGACTCTGTCCCACAGGTTGAGGACAGAATGAAAATGAACAACGTCAGATAAAGAAGTTACTAACCGTAATGTTCAATCTGTGTTTTGTTGCAAACACCTTTATTGAATTACCACTTGTGACAGGCAAGTTTGCATTCATGTAAAAGTAATCAAACTGTATTAACATAAAAAACATTATGCTTCACATATATTGCTATATATCATATAACCTAAACAATATTACATAAAGTTTTCAATTCCTGCTTTTTTTAAACAAGAAACATCTTCATTAAACCATCACTTACTACATAGGCAATCATACATTTATATGAAAACAAACCACACTGACAACACAATCCTTGACCATATTTATTCTTCCTTTTATACCCCATCCTCCAACCCTCTACCTTTGGACTCCTAGAAGAGCGAGTAGGCTTAGATTGTCACTTCCCTGTGCTGAGCTCCAGAGATAGTCTCACTATCTGTATATTCAACCTTCTATCTGTATATTCAACCTTCTATATCTTATGTTTTTATAAATATATATATATATATATGTCTGTGTATGTGTATGTATAATACATATTTCTCTATCAGCACAAAAGATCCAAAGTAAGGGAGAAGCTCGAGAGTTTTTGGGTTGCCACTAGCTATTGCAATGGCCGAGTCAGATCCGAGGATCAGATTGAAACCCACAGGTTGAGGAAGAATGAAAATGGACAACACAGATGGAACATTGTGTTGAGTATATAACTTTTTTAACAAGTCTTAATTCTACCATCATTCTAAATGATGCCCGAAGTAAACCTCTAATGCCCAAGTTGGCCAAAAGCCAGAATTGTCAACACCCTCCCTTTGGCCCGTGTCTTTTAGAAATTGATGTATTATGTGTATGTATATATATATATATATATATATATATATATATATATATATATACATAAACATACATGCGCACACACACACACACACACACACACACGTGTGTGTGTGAGCTTCTGCTAATAACTTTATAATTTAAAAAATGCTTGACCACTTTCAATTTTTCCAGCATATTAAAGTTTTTACAAACCAACATCATGGTAAAATATTATAAACAGTCATATTGCAGCCTGACATTTTTAAGCTGTCATCTTGACTCAGTCAGTTCATTCAGCCTTTTATTTTTAGTACAATAGGCACTTAAAAAAAAATGGAGGTTTGTATTCCTTTCTGTGACTGGTACATGTTGTTTATTCATTCTATGTACAGAACATATTTTGTATTCTTAATATATATGTTCCTTATTAAATCACTGTCTAAATATAGGTTAATCTCTAGATTTTTTTGAGACAGAAATGGCGTCTGTGTTTCATATATAATTCTACTTCTCCTTATTTAGCAGTATCAGCTTGTTCGGATACAAAAATGTGTTAAAGCAATAGAACTGTTTTTTCATTTCTCTGGAACTTCATATAAGAATCAAATAAACCAGTTGATTCTTCATTGGAAGTGGTAAAACAGGGAAGAAACTGTGCATTTTGGGGGAAAGCTGCTGTTAGACACAAAAAAAATTTATTTGGAGTTTATCACTTCTTCATTGGTCACAGAAGCCATTTCTGTTAGTACTGTACCAGTGTGGTTTGTCCATTTTTTGTCTTTGCCCTTGTATTACGACAAGATGGGTCAACACTAATTACTGCCTTGCATGATGTTAATTTTACTGCCACTATTTCTAGTCCTTTGATATTAACTTGCACCTGCACTCCAGTTTTAGTTGTATCATTGCAGAGAATTTCTGTGTGGTCTCCGTTCCTCACCAACATTACCTTCCGTTTCTCTGCCTTGTGTTTGAGAGGAGTGTGTTGATTAAACTATTTTTGTTAGTATCTGAATTTATTAAAAGTGGACACTTGCTGCTGCTGCTGTTACACAATATTTTCTGTTAATATCTCTCCACCCCCATTACGTGATTTAGTCTTCTTGAGGAAAATTCCCTCCATGCCATTCCTTGGATATTTTTCAGCTTTATTTATGAACCCCATAAGCATGGGTAAATGCGCTATAAATATGGGCGGTTTAGTGTAGCCATCATGTTTTGGGAGGCAAGAATAAATTTGACATCCCAGAGAAAGTCCATACAGTGTAAAGAAGAACATGTAAACTCTATATAGATAATAACTTGAGTCCAGAATTTCAATGTCAGACTCTGGAGTTGAGACAGAACTCTAAACCAGTGGACTACAGTGATGGTGATGACTGGGATTAATTTAGTGGTTTGGATTCCAGAAGTTAAAAGGGGAGAAATGGCACTAAGCATCTGACTCCTATAGTGCTGCAGAGCAGCGGTGTGAGGAGCGTGCAACGATGCTGGATGGATTGATGTCAATTGCATCATTACCTGGCAAAGCAGAAGTGTAGCAGATGCATCTTTGTGGAGTTAAATGTGTTTGGTGGTAATTTTATATTCTTGACACACCTGATTGGGGTTTGGAACGGTTGCATAGATGCACTAAAAACATGATTGGCTAATAATGATTGCCTGACGTAATTTCCTGCATGAAGAAAGCTGCCTCACTACTTCACCCCCCCCCCACGCTGATTTGTAGCAACTGTTGGGGAAACGCTGCTTAGGGGGAACTAAGCAGTACAAAGAAAGGACAACTAATAGAGGGTTCATAGCACACGAATAAGAGAAGATAATGAAAATGGCAGTTCACTAACAGAAAGTCGACATCAAATATTTTTTCCTCGTGGATAGCAAATTTGGAGGTATGATGGGGAAGAAAAGGATAACTGGAAACATGTTTTTTGGGAGTATAATGAGTTGGCGGATTTAAAAAAAATCCCAACAGATTACTCTGTCAGAAATATTGGGGTGCAAATGACTAACTAAGGAAATAATTTTTTTGAAGTAGGACACAGGATCTGAATTACCTAGAATTAGTAAGGCCTTATTAAGTTTAATTCTGTTGACTGCCAAAAAGCAATAGCCAGAAAATGGAAATAAAAATTTAAACAGACTGTATTTGAAGTATTGAATATCGTAAAACAGTTAAATGAACTGGATGGAAGAGGGATATTTAGAAAACGGAAGGAGCAAATTGCATAGAAATTGAAATTGAGGTAATAATACCTGTAGAATAATGTTTAGGAGGAGTGAGGTTTAAGAGAAGGGAGGAATTGAGTGATGTATATAATGATGGACTGAGAGAGAGTTGTTATAAAGAAAACTTGTAATGAATAATGTGTATAAGTGGAAAAATGTTAATATGGTTTGTTTTCTTTTCTATTAATGTGTGTGTGTGTGTGTGTGTGTGTCTTAAATGATATACAAAGGTGTTTTTAAAAAAGGCATTTCACTTGGCTTCAGTTGTCCTGCATAATGGAAATAATTTGAGTAGAGCTTAGTAATTCTTGTAATGTAGTTTAGATGATTTCATATTGTGTTTCTGCTCACTTAGATTTAATGTTTTACTTTTACTTGTTTGCACTTAGTTTGCAACAGCAGTGTCAGATAAGTTGGTGTTTTACTTTAGTTACAATTCATTTGTACAATAGTATTTCATTTTAGTAGCAGTTAGAGTATGATGTCTGGTTTATATGCAGCCACTTCTAAATTATTGCAACCATAGTAAAGAAGTATTTAATACATTAATGCATCAATCATGACAACACTTTTCCTAATTTGATTTTTGTAAATATGTGAACTTAGCCAAACGTTTCATTCCCATCTAAAAGCTACTAAAATAAACTTGTCATTTTTCTTGAACTGGCAATGCAGTTTGACCTCCGTCATTTGAAAAGGATATTGAATAATTCTGGTTTGAAAACTAGTGGTTGCTGTATGAAGGCTCATGATTTACAGTAACCACCTGAAAGAATCTTTGTAGCTTTGACTTGTGCATAAAGTTTAAACTTTGCTGATTTTGCTTCTTATTTTTTTATTCTCATCCATCAAACTCATAATACACACACACACACACACACACACACACACACACACACACACACACACACACACACAAATGAAGAGCTCTTATTCAGGGTGACTTGGTGTTTGTTCAACATCAGTGTATGAAACCATTACTAAAGCTAGGTTAAAGTCATCCCAGGGACATTATAAAAGCATACATTGTGGTCAAAGCAAAATGACCAGACCCCAGAGATAAAAAAGGAGTTTGTCTGCCTCCAGACTGCATCCATTGCTCTGTTGCTATCTAAAAGTACTGCATAATGCATTTCGTTTTGAAAATGCTAAAAGAAAAAATGTTAAGGAGATATGCACATTCTGAAGACAGCTACTGATAAGCAAAATAAGATGCAGTATTTGAGCAGGCCTTGTGGTAGATGCATGTAGATGTTGGGTACGCGTAATTATGACAAGTTTATTATATTCCTTGTGCTTCCATTTGTTTGTCCAGCTGTGTACAGAGCTAACTAAGACATCATCTCGCAATTAAAGGCTTAACATTTGTGAATGGTTTGTAACTTGTAAGTCTTGGAAATATAACATTAGCCTGGCAATCCTCTCAGATGCTGTTGTGTGCTAAGTTTGTGTCTGTTATATCTGTCACATGTCTTAATTCAACTGCTGTAGGCTTGAAGTCCTTTTCTATGTCCACCGTATTAATACTTGAAAAATATCCTGATTTTTTCAGTTACAGTCCTCTGTTCCAGTTAGAAGGTGAGGTAGGTGGCAAGACTGTATTTGGGTATACTGTGATCTTCTGAACTCCTGTGAAGCATAGGATGGTCTCCATTGTGCATATAAAGCAACAACTGACAGTTTTAGGGAAGAAGATATGGAAATGCTTGTTTCTGATTTTGTTTTTCCAAAAATTCTTTTGAACTCTTTCATGACCTCAAATCTTTGGGAATCTTGTCCACCTACCTTAAAAAGAATTCAGTTATGCTCTAAATTCAGAATGAGATTTTATTTTTTTTTTCTTTTAAAAGATGCAGAGTACAACTGATTTCATATCCCAAATATAACCACACCACAATATTCACAACTCCCACCCAGAGTCTCCCAGTCATTAAGGAAATATGCCATACATAAAATTGAACTTGGTGTAATTTCCCTCATATCTATCCCACATCCCTCCAATCTCCATTTTTTTCTTTTAAATGATTTTGTAGATGCTATTTCTAGATTCCATTGTAGTATTTTAGCCATAATCCATGCTGCATTATTCATCGTGTATGTAGAGGCACACATCTACAGGCTATGAATATGCTAAGAATGGTTCTTTAGCTCTTTCACTGTGATGTGTACACACTTTTCTGAGTCTTCTTTATCATCTCCATACTCACTCCTTGTATGGACTGTGTAACACCTCTTTTCAAAAAGTTGAGATACTGAGTAATTTTTCTCTTCATTATAACCATTTTAGATGCACATGAACAATTAACTGTAGCACCATGTCAGCAGAAAGTTAAATAGATTGGCTCTGGGGGTGCAAGCGCCCAACATCATTTTGAGTATTCTAAGGAGATGCAGGCAGTCTGACCAAATATATTGCTGACATCTGCAGGAAACATGGGTGTTACTCCAAGCAGTATATAGGCACACATTTGATTGGTTATGCCATGGGACATGCATGTACTGTAGCCATCATAGTGCACATGTGTGGGAATACCCATGTACTTTGGGAGTAGAGGAGAAGGTCCACATATGGTGGACATACACATCAGCTGCCAAAGACTAGCAATCAGAAGACATCCTTGATGGCTATGTGCATGATGGCCTTGAAACAATTTGCTTTTGAGCCATTGTAGTGGGAATAAATGGTCATGATCAGTAGAGGCAAACCTGATGGTTGAAAGGTGGGGGGGGGTGATACTTGAAAAAGATATATATTAAAGAACTTAATGCTCACTGTATAAAAAGTATTGGAGAATAGCAAACATTTTGCAGCAGTTTGCTTGTATTATTGAAAATGTCAGTGTATAGATATCTTCTCAGTAAGTGTTGCACATCCCAT
>NC_056745.1:905306378-905368878 GCF_019279795.1 Protopterus annectens
TATATAGTCAGTATATTTAACTCACTCAAGTGCAATATTAGACAAATAACTTGGGCATTTCAATCTGTAGTGTGTTCTGTTTTACTTTAAATAGGGTAGTTTATGCTTTTCCTATATGAGTGTTGGTAAATGTCTCTGCTCTTTCTTGCTTGTATTGGGAGTAGTATTATATTTGTTAGTTATGTTTATTCCTCTACTTATGTATGTTGTTTCACTTTCCATTGTAATCTCAAGAATTGAGCTGATGCACAAAACTTAGTTTACGCTACACCTGTGTAGATCTAAGTAACAATAAAATTTACTTTGACTATGGAAGAAAAAGGGGTCAGGGTAGGTCACATGCACCCTTGAATAATCATTCAGACATATTGAACTGTCCATGGCTTTGGGGGGTTAGAGATTTCATTTTGGAATTCTGTTTTCATTCATTAAGCATTTGTTCTGTTTTCTGCAAAAATAGAATAAAAAGAAAAGCCCTTTGACAATTTATAAAAGGAGAGCTGAAAAATCTTAAATTCCCTGGTTCAGCTTGTCTCTTTCGTTACACTTTTTTATCACCTCTGCAGCAGATGGACCAAACACTAAATCTCTTTCCAAGGGAGAATTTAAAATCTCATTTTTTAACATCATCTTGAAGATTATGAGAATGCAGCCTTGCAAACTCCTGAAAGAAGTATCAACAGAGTCGTATATACACTACAAACAATGAGTAGTGACCTGTGCAGTAGAAGAAAGTTAAGTTATTTCAATCAGATATTTCCTCACAAGAAGAAATTGCAGAGAAAACATTTCTCATACTTTAACAATTTGTAGGAAAAAATTTTAACATATGAACCTGACAGTTCAAACTTTAAACATGCGAACCTGACAGTTCTGAAAACCAAAGTTGCAGAGGTATACACTTTTTTGCCTATACCGATCATTAATTTTCCCATCCTTATCAGAAAGATTAGAATTTGGATTAACTAAGTGCTTATCAGCAATGGGATCAACGAAAGTTATAGCTGCTGGGTCAGGTTTGGGAATAGTGTCTAAAAGTGTTAGAGTAAGGTATTTTATATGTCTGTCTTTTTAGGGGCAGCTGGCTGGATAACAGGAAAAATGCAGGCAGTAACACTAACACACACACACACACCTTCTAAAGCTGACAGAACAGGAGGAATGTGTACAGGTTCTGGAAAATCTTCTGTAACAAGTCATAGTATTTTCCCCCACTGAAAACAGTGGCAAATTCTAGCAACAGTCTCTGAGAAAAAGAAACCCGCACAGAGAAGCAGAAACTGAGCTCTCCTCTGAGTTTGAATCCAAAATCTGAGGAAGAAAAATTGAATCTGTCTGCATCTTCCTGTTGTGATTCAGAACCTTGAATCTCTTCAGGAAACGTGGAATCCATTTTTTGCCACAAATTACCTTACAAGAAGGATCAATAGCCTGAATTAAACCCTGAGCCCAGCCCCTTTAAACTACTCCTGTCTAAAGAAATTTGAGGAGTAGATGCAGGCTTGGTTTTCTGTTTTATTGACAGGAAAAATGGGCTAACCAGGTTACTAACTGCACCAGGTGCTCCCCCAGGGGTGGGCACAGCAACAAGAAAACCTTCCCTTTTCCTCTCCCAGGATGGGCAAGTGTGTCTTTCCCTTGCCCACTGAGGGGACTCCAAAAGCCGCAAAGGATGTTATTAACTTCTGGGTCCATCGTGGCTGTAGGTGCTACACCACAAGGATCTGGGTTAAAATATGAGTGGTCTGATGTACAGCAAATGGCCACAGTAGTCACCTGTCTGCAGCTGAGGCAAGTTAATAGCCTGCTGTGGAGGAAAAGGCTGTTTGCTTAACTTTTTCTTTTTGTGGCTGGAAGAAGTACTGACCCATGGGACTGGTAGTCTGTTCCATGGTCAAGCTGAAATGGTGCCTCTTTCCCAAGGAAGACAAGCACTGCATGCCAATAAAAGCACTAGGCCACAAAAGTTATTTATTTATTTTTTTTTTTTTACAGAAAAAAACACAGTAAAAAGCACTTTCAAACACTATGCCAGCTCCACCAAGAAAAAATAAACACAATTTGTCCATAGAAAATATGTTTTCAATTAGTTAACACTACTTTTAAACAAACTGAAAAAATAACGGTTAAGCCTTTAAGGAAAACTTTTTCTGTGGATCTAAGTCAGGAGATTGACTTTTTTGAAAGTCACACTTCATATGGTTGAAACCATGTCATCAACTTTCTGAAATGTCTAACTTAATAAAATAACTGAAATCTGTGTTTTGCATATATACATATATATATATATATATATATATATATATATATATATATATATATATATATACATATATGTATATATATATATGTATATATATATATATATATATATATATATATATATATATATATATATATATATATATATATATATACATATATATATATATAGATGGGTTGCAAACTGGCTAAGTGACAGAACCCACAGGGTCAGAGTTGCTGGAGCCATGTCAGACTCAAAGCCTGTCACAAGTGGTGTCCCACAGGGCTCAGTCCTGGGTCTACTCTTGTTCGGCATCTACTTTTCTGAAGTACAAGCAAACACAGGAGGGTTATGGCTGACAAAGTTTGCAGATGACTGCAAACTGGGCGCCATAGTCGAAAACACATCTGACACAGATATCCTCCAGAAGGGCCTCACAGAAATGGATAACTGGTGCCAGAGCCATGGCCTGAAGTTAAACGCCAAAAATGCATAGTCATACCCTTTGGGAAAAACAAGGCTACCCCTAGCTACCATATAGGTGGCAATCCACTGAGCACAGAAAAAGTCATCAGAGATCTGGGGACCCAGGTTGACAGTAGCCTTCGCTTGACACTCATGTTGCTAAAGTAGTTAGGAAAACCTTCTATATCACCCACCTGATCATGAAGGGATTCACATCTAGATCAAGGGAGGTCATCGCCCCTGTACTCATCACTTATTAGACCTATGATTGAGTACAATGCCCCGCTCGAATGTATCTGACCAGACACCTGCTGCAGCTTGAAAGGCCCCAAAAGTTCCTCACCAAAAGGATAAAGGGTCTCAAAAATATGTCTTATGCTGCCCGACTGAAAGAACTCCAGCTCTATTCAGTCTCATACCGCTTGCTCAGAGGTGACCTGTGCCTGACATATAAGGCCATGTCAAACCCAGATTTGATGAATATGCTTCACCTCAAAAAATCTAGATCCCTCACAACCACAACCGCCGGAGACTTAAACCTTGACACCCTTATAAATACAACGTGCTGCACCCACACATTCATCACCCACAGACTCCTATGCTGTGGAACAAAATCCCGGTACATGTGAGGCAGAGCACCTCTCTGGTCTTGTTCAAGAGGAATCTTGACCAATGGATGGGAGATTGCAGATATACCCCAGGGATTACTTCAGCGTCACTGCTTGACAGAGGCACAGCAAAATGATAGGCATAGTTTTTATTCAAACTAAAGGGGTGGCGAAAGCCACATAACTATGGGCTAGGCTTATAAATGCCCTTGGGCAGATAGCCTAGTATGAACCTATGAACCTATGAACCTATATATATATATATATATATATATATATATATATATATATACATGCATGCATATATATATATATATATATATATATATATGTATATATTTATATATACCAACTCCAAGATTGCACCAAGGTTGATAAAAGGGTAAATTCCCCAATCCACACTGTTGATCTCCATGCAAATACTTTGACTTTTCAAGAAGTCGAACTTCATATGGTCGAGGCCATATGATTGACTTTACGAGAAGTCATACTTAACAAAATAACCAAAATCTGGTTCTGAAATGTCAGTCGTCTGAATGAGACCCCATTTTCTATACATTGCATTCCATTCCATGTTGAACTGTATGGTTTAGGCAGAGACTAGCTGTTTTTAATGGATAGAGAGGAGTGCAATAGATTCGTTAGAAATGATTCAAAGGAGTAGGGACTGAGCTGAGATTGTGTATGTCAGTCTGAGAAGGCCACAGTGATCGTGACATCTTAGAGAAATTATGAACTTGGAACTTCAGGTGTTCGGGTTCATTTAACTGGGAAGTGTAGCATATTCTTTGAGCTGCTTTTTGTCTCTGCACTACGTTACACAATTGCGCCAATGTTGCACCTTTCGTACTTTGTGTAAACTAACTCTCCAGACCAACTATATATTATATGCTTCATCCTTGTGTAACTTGCCTGTTTTGTCAACTTGTTTAGGTATTCTTGATGTGTAATACATAACTATGTATGTTTACTCATTGAATCAACCTGTTCTTCCTAATATAACTTCTGGAGCTTTTTTCCCAGGTTCTCCATTGAAACGGTGCATTTTTCCTTGCCCAGATTGACTTTTGTATTAAATAAATGAAATATATAGATTAGTAAAACTTGGAAGTTATCAGTTTACTTTGGGTTAAACTGGAAGTAGAGATGGTATCCTGCAGCACTTGCTTTTTCATGCGGCAGGAGTATTCAGCATACTGCTTCAAGTTTACATTCATAAGCACTATTTGTTTTATTTTTGGCAGTGTATCTATGTTTCTATTTGTCATTTGTTAGTGCATTTTTAGGGGGTTGCCTGTCAGGAGAACAATTTCTAAATGTTCTTCCTTAGAGCAATACTGCTTTTTTAACTTGTGATTTAAGTGAATATATCAAAATATTCATTCTTTGTAACTTTCTGCAGTTGAATGTTTACCCTTTTTTTTCTCCTTCTGTTGTGCAGGTGAGGTTTTCCTTTTTTTTGCCGCCACCCCCCCCCCCTATAAATCCTGTTTGTTTCCCCTCCTGTAGACTGGAGAAATTCTGCAGTATCCTTTAATACACAAGGGGCCTCCTCTCTTCAAGGAACTTGCCTTGATGCATCTTCCTTGTGATATTACTATCAATATTCAGAAGAAAGAGTTTTAAGGTGAATAGTGTGAGGATTTTAAGTATGCAAAAGTAGGGGAAACTTAATTAAGGTTGGCTAAGTGTGTGATTTGATGTACATCACCATTTGTGTTACGCATTTAATCCTAGCTTCCCTGCTGCCAACCGACAATAACCTGCTTTGCAGCTGAGATATACCTACCAACCTTCACTGGGAGATTCCTGTCTAATAATGAGCAAGCTGGTGCTAGCTGCTACTTTTCACTCCACACCTGGCTTCTCCAGTGCTTGAGCCACCAGTGCAACTTGAATTGTCTAGGTTGCAGTCGGGGCTTCCATCTCTGTAAGCCACCGAGCCTGGTTTGCATACTCTTTATTTGCACTAATAAGAGTTCTTACAGATTTGAAGATGAACTAGCGTAATGTAGGGGTTATCTGTAGAGAGCGCTAGCAATACTGTCTCATAGTGCTTTGTTTCCTATTCAGTTTTCAGCTAGCATGCCTTCTTTGCAAAGTCTACCTTTCCTCCTTTTGATCTTATGAGTTTTCACTAGGTACTTTGCTTTACTCCCACATCCCAGTGACGTGCAGTAGATGAATTAGCATTTGCTCCAAATTGCCTGTAGTATGCCTTTTTGTGTGCTTAGTGATAGTAAGTGCATGTGTGCACATTGTGATGGATCGATGTGTGCATGCTGTTTATAGTGGGTGCATGTGTGCATCACATGATGGGTTAGTGCCCCATTCAGGGTAATTTGTGAATCTCGCTTCAATTAAGTGCAGGATAAAGACTGGCTCCCTGAATTAGATTAAACACGTAATCGGCGAACAGTTGAATGAATTAATAACAGCAGGTGCAACATTTATTTGTGATGTTAATGATCTTCATAGAACAGATAATTAACTCTTTAGCAGAATGATTTATTCTGCTCATAAAACAATGAGCAGAAAAAAAGCATGCAGTAATTTTTTATCATATCTGCAAATGTTAGAATTTTTGTTTACATTGTAGAATACTATTTCAAAGATTAAGTATCAACGGCAAAGTTATATTTCACATCCAGTAATCTACAAAAAACATACTTTCAAGAGTGTAATGATGATTTAAGAGTCCAGGTAAATCATTGGTGTGCTTAAAGTCTGCACGGTTCTATGACACTCCAAGTTTAAAATTTCTCTTAACACTAGAAGTGTCAGTATGCAAAGTTATTTCCATCTTTTTTGTCTGTCACTGGTTAATTCAGACTTAGATGGACGTGACACATGTAAATGAAGCATTAACTTAATGTATTTGTAAAATGCTTGATAAGTACCTAAGGAGAAAAATAAATAGCTTTTATATTCCCTTAAGTGATAGAAAGAGCATGACAGAAATAAAGGTTGGCCTTTTCTTTGTAAGGAGGTTCATTAATACGAAACAGTAGTATTATTTTAATGCTGTTACCAAACTCCCCTTTCTACAACATTGAAAACAATTAAAAGCTTTGGTTGGAATGATTGATCACCACTTTGTTTTCTTCTCAGAAAAGCATTGATGATAACAAAAGTAAAAAAATGTGGGGGGAAAAGTATTTATGTACTTAGTCCTTTATCATTTGAAAATTAATTATTTCCACAACAATAGCAATAAACAAATAGCTGCTCTGAGATTCTCTTGAGAAAAGCTAATTTCTTATCAGAGCTTCACTACAAATTCTGTCTCCTCATTAGTGAGAAATTGGATTTGCAGTGTGTTTGCAGATCAAGAGGCATGAAAAAACACAAGTGCATCTACACTTTATTAAGCACCTAAGCCGTTGTAAAGTGAAGATATTGCATTAGCTAACAGTTCCCAATAAACAGTACTTTAGTGGCATTCGCATCGTAGAGCTCACTAAGAGATGCTGCATACTAATCGGTGAGCTTCATAGACAAAGTTATTAAAGAGTGGTACTGTCTGATTGTGAGCATTTTTGACAAATTTAAGTAAACCGACAGGATTCAAGGAGTCTATTTTGAACTGCATGGAAGCAAAGCAAACGCCCAAGTGAACAAGATAATTGAGAATGTAGCGCATTCCTCTGGGTCAGGGTCTCTATCAGAATATAGATTTGTTACCTGCAAAGTAAGAATGTGAATAGAATTTCAACAAATGTATTGTAGGATATCCTTCCAATTAACATACTGAAAAATTGTTTGTCACCCAGTGTACCTATCTATGTATCTACCTATCTATCTTTGTTTACTGGGAAAGTCCAACAAGGCTAAAACCCTTTTTCATTGGTGGCCCAGGGAGAAGAGCCCCACATTTAATACCAAATTTGACATATAAATATCTTTTTTCTCCTTTTGCATGTTCACTAGACACTTGTTCATAATTAAGAGTATTCTATTTGAATCCCATTTCCATAGCACGTTCGCCTCCTCTATTTTCTTTCCATCTCCTCTTCTTTGAATGTCTTCCCCCAGGTTGTTGCATGTATGTTAAATAAAACTGATCACAGCACTGCACCCAGGGATCTTTACTGGCTACCTTTTTCCTTCTAGACATTTCCCATCTCAACTGCCACTACCTTCATCTAGTTATTTGGGCAGGTTATGGTATCCAGTTCAGCCTTTTATGCAGCATTGCATACTTTTTATTTTCTCACATCCTCATGATGTATCATGTCAAAGGCCTTACTTAAGTCCATGTATGCCACATCTGCAGGATTGCCTGTTATTCATCCAGGTGACGACCTATCCATAGAACAGGATCATGCTCAACTGACAAAGACCTCTGTTGCACAAAACCTCTCTGTTGCTCATCTGTAAATAAAGTGGCATTTAGGAATTGCACCAGTTTATTCAACAGAGTCTTTTCCATTACTTTACCTGGGAAGAAAGGGGGCAATAATAGGCCTACCATTTGCAAGGAAGCTTCCTTTGCCATCCTATAGTCTTGCAACTTCACTTTAATTTGTAAGACTGCATATTTGTTCCTGTGGTTCACAAATGCTGCTGTTTTTTTTTTTTTTAATACCAGAAGACCAGCTTATCAGTAGCTGTTGCCACATCAAATAGGGAAGTCCATTTACACTTTGTGCCTATTTATGGTACTTTCAGTTGGTTGGTTGGTTGAGTCATATAGGTTCAATACAGGGGGAAGAACACTAATGTATCATTTGCTTCAGATGTAGAGAATTCATTCCTTGTTAGCAGTAATCACTCCATTCCAGATTAAGTTCAGTCAACATCCGGCTGCTAACCTTGGCACCTTGTCAGCGTCCTTTTAAAGGGGTTACAGGAAGAAGTCCTTATGTTTAGATGCACCCTCCCGACATCCGCAAAATTGAGGAGCTTGCTGAGTAGGCTGCTGGTTCCTGTGTTGAATCTGTTTGGTACACACAGTGGGATATGATCTGAGGACCTTAGATTTTTTTTTTATTTTAACTGCAGCAAAAATCCAGAAGGTCAAGGCCCTGGGTTCTTGGTGTGACTGTGTGCAATGTTCAGTTGGCATTTTTTTTTAATCCATACACTAGAAAAGGGTCTTCATTATAGTAGTATTACTCTAGTTACAAATTTGAAAGTCCTGAGAGAGTCTTCTTTCAGTTCCCTGGGTATGATTTTAGGCACACTAAAGTAGTGTAATAGTCCTGTTTTACAAGTTCAGAGGTCAGTCATAAAGCTGATGATTCTGACTTAAGATTTCCCTTTATACTGCAAAGCTTAAGGATAGCAGAAAGCCCTTAAAGTATACATGCCATTGAAAATGTTTGTACTCGTTTGTGGGGTTATGGGAATAAATGAGAGAGAGCTTAAATTAACCAGTATTTTAGGTACAGCAGCAGAACTTATATTTAGAGCAAAAAGGTAACTGTGGTTGGAGGGAGAGCAGAGTTGCAGAGAACTTTGGAGAATACTTCACAAAATGCTTTTGCAGGGAAATCGACTAAGGCATTAAACAATGATGGCCTTGCAGTTACCAGACTTAGCATGGGGTGGTCTTGCTTAAAAAGAAGAGCCAATGAGTTATAGATCCAGCAGCCAAGAATTTTAGCACATGAAGTAGGAAGAACAGATAATGGGCATAGTAATCCTCATTGTTTTTTGTAGTTTGGAATTGTAATTCACTTTGGATGATTATTATTTCTAGTCTCTCTTAAGCTGTTTGGATCTAAATCTGTGTATGCCTGTGATGCTGGCTATATAGTATATGTAGTCAGTATTGATCATGTGTATTAAAGCATATGTTCTTTCACAAAATGTATTTTATTTATTGTGGTGATCTCCACTGCATCATCTACTGGCATCCCTCATACTTATGCCATCTGCAGACATTTTCTGTAGAAGCATCTGGGAGACTGGCTACTGGCAGGCAAGCTTGTTACAGTCACTGTGTGCTTAGAGAGGAGGGGACCCATATATATCAATCCTTCTGTAGCTGTGAAGCCAGTAATGCAGATCTGCTGGAGGCTCCAGCATTTATGTTAACTTTGGATTGTTTTGCACCCCCTCTTTTCTTCACTGACCCTCACTGTTTCAGGATGTGTGTAAACAGTAACTTCCATTAGTGTGCTACCTTTTACCTTTACCCACTGGCCTTCATCAGCAATCTGACTGTGTTGTGAAACACATTTTTGTTGATGGGGAAGGTAGTAAAACTTCTAGTTAGGCCTGATTTTCATTTTTATTTTACTTGCACGTGACTTTTTGAATGCTGTTTGCACAGTCCGAGTAAGGATGTACTCAAAGGTCCTGTACTGATTTGAATAAGGTCTTTCTTAAAGTGGCTTGTCATTATATGCTCACACAGTTCATGGTAGGCAAATGCTCATATGAATCTTTTTGAGAACCACTGTATGTTTGGAGTTTAATTTCCTGTGAACAACATAGCATTACTACTCTAAGCTTCACGTCTGTTATAAGTTGTTAAGTTATTTTGTATACAGAAAAGCTGAGAAAATGAAAAAAAAAATCAGTTCTGCATTTTAAATGTGAAAATGTTTGCCTTGGGGCCTTTCTCAGTAACATACGTGGAGTTGCATGATGGGGGCCTGGCTTGAAGTGGAAATGAAGGATTGATCATAGTGAAAAGATGTAATGATGTTGGCTCATTCATTATTTTTATCTCCTAGCTGTGGAAGACAGAAAATTGTTCATAGGAATGGTTTCAAAGAAATGTAATGAGAATGATATCAGGGTGATGTTTTCTCCATATGGTCAGATAGAAGAGTGTAGAATCCTACGGGGACCTGACGGGCTGAGCCGAGGTGAGTGTGCAGTCTCTAATACCTCTGTCTTTGTGCACTAATTGGAGGTGTATGTTGCAGTCATTGTAGGTATGTACAGCCGATTGTAGCAAAAGGTTATACTTTAATATGTCGTCGTTTAAGTTTACACAATCAAACTGCTTGCACAGAAGAATAACATTGCTTTCATGTTTTTTCTGAAATCCCCCCCCCCCAAAAAAAAAAAGAACTGTCAAAAACATGTTGAATTTAATGGTCTCAAGGGAACTAATAGGATGTCTTTTGAAAATACCATTCTGGAACACAGCAGCCCTTTATACAATACAGACTTGAGGCTTTTTTCTATTTATACAATAAATATTGTTTATTAGCTTTTCCTTAAATACCATACAGTTTTAGCAACTTTTCCTTAAATACCATATAAATGCCATTAAGTCTTGTGTAGCAGGTGCCCTAGTTTTAAAGGTTAAGGATGTAAAAACCTAGGAAGGCTGATAAGTATACCAGTCTGTCAGATATCCTGCTAGGTTTTCTGAGATCTCCATGCAGGCATGATGTCATTGGAGACTACATTAAAAAAGGTTAAAAACAAGACTTTATGCATTCATTCAATATTTTTTTTATTTTAGAAATATGATCATTTCTTAGATATTTTGCTGGTGTTAGATTTGATAGAGGAACAAGTTAAATGTCAATAAAAATGTATCTGCTTGTAAACAGTTAAACCATTGGAAAGAAAATTAAAGAACATTAATGGTTGAGATACCCTTAAAAATACTTTATGGTGTTTTAATTTGGAGAGAGTTGGTGGATTTATGAGCTTAATTTTGAATCATTTAAACATATGTAAAAGCCCTTATATGCATATGTTGTTTTTACTGTTGCTCTTTAGCAATATTTTCATATGTTGCTAGACGTGCCATTGCATATGTAACACTTGTGTTCACATGCTGATTATTTTAGTCTTCTTTGTCACTTTTAGTTAAGTTACAGATTATTTTTTAAATCCACTGATGACTAATAATAAAGATGGATCACTGTGTATTGTATTAACAGTAAACCGTGTTCACCCTTCAGTGTCAGATTTGTGCAGCAGCTACTAGTTGCAATCTAATATTTTTTGTTCTATATGGGGAGTGCTGGCAGTCTGTCGGATGCCTTGTCTGTCGCTGGTGCCTGTCTTGTCCGTGCCTAGAATTAATCAAAGAATTCTCCAGCAGCCAGTTGGTGCAGTTTAATGGGTACCCACTATTACCTTGTTATATTAGCGTGCACTTTATTTCATTGTCCAGCACAATGGCTATTTTTGGGGACAGTGGCAGTTTATTATTAGCTGAAATAGTCATGATTTCACTGATCATTTATAGTTAGTATGTAAGCTAATTAGTTGCTGGCACATTTTATTTGATTACAGAGTACCCTGTTTGAATTACTTACTTTTTGACACATTCTTCAGTGTGCACTGTTAAGCGACCATCATACTGTGGAAGTTATGATAATCTTGGTAGTGGATACTTTATTTCATGTTTTGGAATGAAATTGTAACACCTGAGCCCAGCCTGTTAAGGTGCAGAATGACTGATAATCTGTAATGTGCAAGACACAGTGAGGTGCAAATCAACATTTATTTTTACTGTGCATTTTGTATCTTTATGTAACAAGGCAGGCAGATATGATCCCATTTTTAAATAGTTGTTTTGTTACAAAAAGATGTCTCACAGATACCTTGTAGCAAAGTATGGCATATATGGTTGCTGTGTAAATCCTTTTTCAAGCAAATTTAGCCACAGATGGACATTTGTTTTCAATCTTGTTTCCTGACTTTTCAGATATTCCCAGCATGGAGCTTGTCTCTCACTTCATTGCTTGCAACATTAGAGGACTCATGGTTAAAAAGGGTAAAAAGTCCAAGAAAATTTCATTTTTTTTTGCCACAAGAAACAGTTAAGTTTTCAGTCAATTTGTCCATCAGTCCTTCCCTTGGAGAATTCCAGAGCACTAAGTATACACTTGGGAATTTAATTCTTTGTGTTGCCGAGATTCCATTCTTGAGCTTCTTATTAGATTTTTGAATTTTGTTTGTAGTATCTTGTTTCAAAGTCCGTGTTGGCCCTGGAAAACATTAACTGGTTACAGCTGAAGATTTCAGTTTGCATTGCCTTTCCTGCCATGACAACATCACCTCTGAACATCATACAGCCTTTAATAAGATGGTGTACTGTAGGGGTAATAGAAATTTCAAGGTCTACATGGAGCACAAGATGTTAGTGGCCTTGGCCCAGGTGCGCTAACTACATAGAGTGGAGCTTCCTAAAGTTACTCGAAATAGGCATCACCTTGAAAGAAAAAGAGGAATAGGAAAATTAATAGAACAAAAAAGACTGTGGTGTAGACCAAGAAAGCATAGTGTACACGGCCTTGCAGATTCTGTTGTCCTTGCTGAAGTCTGAAAGTGCTGGTCCTAGAGAGGTGTGTTTAGTTCATCCACTCCAGTCATGCCGTGTACACTTTGTGACAGAAAGTAGTGTTGTGGGCTACCATGGATATCCAGGTCTTGGCCAAAGTGAGAATTTCTAGCTGGATACCTGCTTCTGGTGTCCAGAGAGCATGTCTGAACTTTGTAATTATGATCTGTATCATCAAATTGGTCCCAGCCATCCTGATAGAGGTAATGCTGGCAGGTCCAACTTCCTTGAAGCTTTCCACCTTTCCCCTCATAGAAAAGATGAACCATCCTCTAGTCCTTATAAAAGGACCAAAACCAAAGGGTGAAGCATCCAGTAATAGTGGTGGTAGTCTTTGCATCATTTGATTCTGAAGAGCATATAGTTGTTTAGCACAGATTCATTCCACAAACATATACTGACTTGCATCCTTGGGAACAACTCCTTTTTTGACGATGGAAAAAAGATGCCTCCCCTCCTGACTCTTTCAAATTTGGAGTTGGACAAGGAAGACTTGGTATATTTCACCCAAAACTTCTCTCTTTTCTGGGCTTTGATGCAGGCAAGGAGACCAGCTTGTTGGGCTGTCCCTATGAAGACTTCTTATTTGGTGAAACCATGAATTTAATGAGAGAAAATAGTTCAAGTGAAAAGATCAAAGTGATTTCCAGCTCTCACTTCTTAGAACTCTACTCTCATTGCCTGCCCCCCCCCCCCCCCCACCAAGAACCCTGATAGATGTTGCTGAGCTTAAAATTGAGTAAATATCTGCATAGAGACCTCATGGTTGGCCTGACAATGATATCCATAGATGCTGCTAGGGTCTCATTATGTTGAGTACATCTGGCAAAAAGTTGCATGCCTTAGAGCAATCAACTGCCAGACCCATACCGTAAAGTATCAAGGTGATACTCCTAGGCATGCTGAAGGCATGGAGTGTTAAGTACAAGAAGAACTCATGAAAAAGAGAAGTGCAAGACTTTTCCAAACAGCTTCTAAGATGGGTAGGCATAAAATCAAATGTGGTGGTGAAACCTTCGATGCCTGTACTGCAGTCACATTTGCAGGTGGTAATTCATAGACACACATAACTTAGAATTTAGGCTGTATGATGGAATGGAGCAGTTGGTTGATACTGTATCCGATGTCTTTTTTGTCCGATTCAGCATGTGTTGACAGATCTGACCAGATCCAAGCTCTGCACCAAGTCTGAAGCTTCATGGATCCAGGGCTGTGATTGCTCCCCTATCCATAATTCCCTGTACTCTACCTTAGTACCTTAGATCTCATTTGTCACCTAAACCATCAGACATGTTTTCACATGAGGGCCCATTATTTGCCAAGTGTATCCTTTTATATATCTGCAAGCTTGCAGACCTTCTCTCCTACTGAGAGACTAATCTCTCCAGATTCTTTCTTGTTGTTTGTTTGGTCACAACTAAAAAAAAAAAAAGTTCTTAGTTTTGCTACAGAGTTAGGGTTAGGTGGTGTTATAATGTTTTTCTTCTCCTTGTGATAGTATATTCTTTTCCCTTATAAGTAGCTAGTTTTCCTCAGGTTTTTGGTGAGCCTTTGTATCCAGTTTGTTAGGATCTTCATTGACTTTTTGTTGCAAGATGTCGGATGGCTAGGGGTTTAAGAAGTGTACCAAAGGCAGGTACAAAATCTCCCTCAAGATCCACATTCGTTGTGTGTCTGGTGTTTGCGCGCTGCCCATCTCAGTACTGATTGTGATGCCTATGCCTTTTTTGGCACTAGGGCCCTTCAAGCTCAAAGATCTTCTCCCCCCATACACCGGGTCTTTCCTTCGTGGTGTATCATATTAATCCACTGCTGCCTCTTCTCCAGCCTAGAAGCAGGACAAATCCAAAACAAAGGAAAAAAGACAAGCAATGGACGTCTGGTGAGATGGAGAGGTTAGAGAAGGAGAACAGCAAAAAATTAAAGCTAGAGAAATCCAAGAAGAGGTCTCCAAATCCCATTGCTTTGGTCAGTCCAGATCTTAAAGTTCCAAGGAGGTCAGATCAGTCTACCTCGGCCCTGGCCTTCCTGTCCTTTGCTCCAGTTTGCACCTGAACCTATGCATCTGAAGTTGCAATCTCCTGTTCTACAGGAGAAAAGATTTTCAAGATCATCTCAGTGGTGTCTTCAGTTTGGTCATTCAAAAGCCTTAGTGAACAAGATGTTAACAGAATGATGAGGAAGTGCTAAAGAATGCAAATTCTGCATGGGGTTCTCTCAATGCCATTAACTCTGACTGTACTGAGTACTGGTCCAACAACCCCCTTCTGTCTCCGGTACTAGTCCAGCCATTGGAAGCCAGTTATCCTGGATCCAACATGCTCCAGTGTACCTTTGTTGGAGCCAACAGATGTCCTTCTTCTCAGTGTTACAGTATTCTTTACTTATGGGTTGTATTCTGCCCTATGATCCAACGTCCTGCCAGTATACAAAAGCTTTTAGCCACTGCCAAGTACATGGGATGTTGCACATCTGCTCTGACAATGTCAGCCATAAAAGGACATCCACACGTGCCATCCTCAGAATTTTCTGCCGCCATTTGGAAGGTTGACTTCTGCATATGGTCTGCAATCGAATTTAATGCGTGTTGCTGCCAGCTTCATACAAGTGCCCCGTTGGGGATTTATTTTCTTGCTACTGCCATTTGATTTCCATCATTTCATCCAGGGCAAGTGTATGTGTGGAAGGCAGATTCCACATAAAGAAAGCCTCACCCTCTGTCTTTTTTGTTGGGGCCTAGTCATGATTATCAGTCATGTTCCATCTGTCAGGCCTTTGTGCCTAAGACTTTGCATAGCTGGCTTTCAGCTCTAAATCTTTTATCTGGAAAATCAACAGCTTAAACGTCTGGCTAAAGATGTTATCCTCGAGGGTTCCGAGGGTCCTTCGGCCGAGCCAACTTTGAAGAGGAAGGTGAGCGATAAAAATCTGAATCCTGTTCTGCCGTGCCTTCTACCTTGGATGTACCACTTGAGTTTGGTGAAGACCCAGTAGTACGATCATGGTCAGCTCCACTTCTTCCGTGGCTACCTCTGTGGAAACTGCCAAGGGATCAGATTCCAGCACATCTGAGGCTATGTAGAAGACCGTTTCAGGTGACTTGGGGGAACCACAGCTTGTTGTCCTGAAGGACTGCAGTGACATTCTTGCTGCTGAGAGTAGGGATCCTTCCTTGACTATGCGGGGCATTAGGCCTGTGTTGGGTTCTTCCTTGTCCCCTCTCGCAGAAAGACATGTGAAAAGAAATAAAAGACAAAACATCCTTTCTCCTCAGTAGGATTGCAATGCTTTTTTCAGGGTCTGAGTAAGGCCTTTATGTCCTTGAATCCTACTTCCTCTCTCCCTGTGCCTTCTTTCACTTCCTCTCCTGCACAGACTGCTGGGTCTCGGGTTCTTGACTCTGATTCTGAGGATTCTCTGGCATATTTCACCCAAATTACTTCACCTTTGGAATATACATCCCCTGAGGAGGAATCTAATGGAGGGGATTCCCTCATGAAAAAATTTCTTTTGAAGAGACTATTAATAAAATTAAGGAGTTCTTCAAATGGGATTGTTCCCAGATTTCTGAAGAGCAGAAGAGGTATTATGACCTCCTTCAGATGGAGGTTCCCTCTCCCTCTGCTGTTCCTCCAGTCCTTACAGCTTTCCTAGACACATTTACTTCCTCCACTAAAACTCCAGACTGTCAGGCCCCTGCTCCCAAGAGGTATGACAGATTTTATAAGGTACCAGATGACTGGAAGTTTGTCTTTAAGTGTCCTCCTGCAGATCCAGTTGTCTACACAGCTTCTGATGAGTCTTCCCATTTATCTCCTCCTGCCAAGCTTCTACCATCTGAGAAAGAGAGCAAAATTCTTGAGAGACTGGGTAAGTTTAGCTATCAGAGCTATTAACTATCAGACTTACATGTCTATTGGCCTTAACTTCTGTACCCAACAAATTAAAACACAGGTCCTGTCACTTAATGGCTGCATCTGCTCAAGTAGCTAGACTTTCCATTAAGTGCAGGTATGATGCTGTTGAGGCATCATCTAGAGCTGCTGCTTCTGCCTCTGTCTCTGTGCTTAGGAGGCATTCATGGCTGAGACTGCAGTCATTACCAGATGATATTAAGGCAAAATTACTAGATACTCCTTTGGACAAGTCTGCCCTTTTTGGTTCAGGAGCTGCAGACTTATTTAAGGCAAGAAAAAAGGAAGAAGCTTCAAGATCTAAAATACCTGTTTGTTTCACCAGTTCCAGAATTTCATAGAGCAGGTTAGCTATCAAGGCATGGGAATTAGCAAATCAGTACAAGGTCACTCTTAATGCTGTTTAATTACCCTCTGCTCAAAATTCTGTGGCAGATGCATTAAGCAGGTCCATGGCACACAACCACGAATGGATGCTTCACAGGGATGTGTTCCTGGACCTGGTTCACTGGTGGGGTACTCAAAATCTGGACCTGTCAAAACCTCGTTCGTTAGAAGACCTGCTTGTTCTTCCTCTGCTTCCTCTTCTGCTTCTAGGTCTAAGAAGTCTACTAGGAGACCCTCTCAGTCAAAAACCTTCTTCAGTCACCTCTTCACAGCAGTCCTTTTAGGCCAGGCCCAGTTCTCTGGGACCAGCAGCTTACCCTTCCAAGTCATACACCTCTTTCTTTCTTTTCCAGCCTGGGGCAAGGATCACTCAGGATGCCCGGGTCCTATCAATTATTCTAAAAGTGACTTTATGACTTGGAAGAATCTCTGTCCTTTCATGGGAATTCGACAGTCCCCCTCCACTCAGTTGCAATTGTTTCCACAACTCCTTTCTCAGCTGATGTCTCAAGGCACCATTCAAACTGTACCTTTGGATCAGAAAGGCAGGAGTTTCTACTCAAGAATGTTTTTGGTTCCAAGAAAGGATGGTCCTTGAAGACCAATTCTACACCTCTCCCACTTAAACACTTTCCTACAAGTGCCTTCTTTCCTGATGCTGTCGCTGCAAACACACTGTCCCCTGATTTCACCTCAGTCTTTCATAGCTTCCTTGGATGTCAGAGCTGCTTATCTGCATATCCCCATCCATCGTCAATACAGGAATGTTTTCTTTTCTTGGAAGGTTCTTTGCACTGCTACTTGGTCCTCTGTGCACACCTTTACCCAAGCATTACAAGTTGGACCCTATTTCTAGGTCCAGAGCAGGAGTTGTTAGGTCTGTTCTCCATGGGTTTGTAGAAAATTCTTCTTGGCAGCCTTCTTCTGCTCCTTCTACCTCCCAGGGTTCCAAGTAAGCTGTGGCACTCTCCCAAATGTGAAGAGTACTGTAAAATTCAACAAAAGGACATAGAATAGTTGTGTAAAATCTTACCTTAACCATGCATGTCCTTCTCTTCTATGTTGCAGTATTCTGTCCTTCCCGCCTTTCCCCTGCATCTTGTGTCACTTCAATGGATAACGTATTGTTTTCCTTAGGACTATTATTCCTCATAGGGCATCTTTGTTCTGAGTTTGGTACGTGTGGATGTCCTTTTATGGCTGACATTGTTAGAGCAGACGTGCGATGTCCCACATACTGGCAGTGGCTAAAAGCTTTTGTATACTGGCCGGACTTTGGGTCGTAGGGTGGAATACAAACCCATATGTAAAGAATGCTGCAACATAGAAGAGAAGGACATCTATGGTTATGGTAAGATTTTACACGATTCTTTCTTGCCACTTTGACTGTATTCCTGTCTCTCTTGACTCTGTGATGTTCGGATCAGGAAATATGTCTGAGCTGAAGCATTGGTGCTGGCACTCATGGCAATTGGGCTGACTCTAAAAATATTGGAACCATCTCTCCCTCTCAGGCCATAAGCTTACTTGGTAAGTAGTCTACTTAATGCTGAAAATGTGTTGAGACCTTGGGACACAGGTGGACAGTAGTCTCTCCTTTGATAATCACATCGCCACAGTGGTCAGGAAATCCTTCTACGTGGCTCATCTCATCACAAAAGGATTCTCATCCAGAAAAAAAGAGGTCATTGTTCCCCTCTACTCATCACTCATTAGACCCATTATAGAGTACAACGCCCCTTTTGGTATGTACCTCACAAGACATCTACAACAACTGGAAAGACCACAGAAATACCGCACGAAGAGGATTACTGGCCTTAAACAGATGCCCTATGCAGACCATCTCAAAAAACTACAGCTTTACTCCATCGCATATCGCCTACTCATGGGCGATCTCTGTCTAACATACAAAGCTATGTCAAACCCAGAGCTGTTGGACGTGCTCCACTTAAAGAAATCCAAATCCCTCCGAGCTGCACGCTCTAGGGACCTAAACCTTGTCACCACAATAAACAGAACATGCTGGAGGGATAGATTCCTGTCCCAGAGACTTCCCATACTCTGGAACAGACTACCTATCTATGTCAAACAGAGCTTCTCATTAGCACTCTTCAAGAAAAGGTTTTGATGATTGGATGGGAAATGGGAAATTCACCCCAGGGATCACTTCTGTGGCTCTGCTCGACAGGGGCACAGGAAAATAATTTTCTTGGGTGGCGAAAGCCAGGGTACATTTTTTGGCTAGGCTTATATAGGCCCTAGGGCCAATAGCCTAGTACCTACCTATGAAGAACTTGACAGCTCTGATCCACCGTCAGTGCTGAGGAGTTCTCTTCTACTTTAGGTGGGAGAAGATCTTCACTGGGGCTGATGCTGGCTTTGGCCTTTGAGGCTTTTGTGAGGGTTTTGGCTGTAGCAATAGAAAAGGCATTACCATGCAGCTTGGATCCCACCCAGCCTCGAGTGTTTTGCTTCTTCCTCCCTTTGTCCTATCTGACAGGTGCAATTGACACAGCAGTCTTCCAAGACAGCTCACTACATGAGTTTCCAGTCTGATTATGACCAGTACAACTACCCAGAATTCAGGTTCATAGGAAAGAGACCTGCAGACTCATTCACAGAAGACACAATTGTAGATGAAGGTGAAGGCTTGCATAGATCCCTCTTGGAAGATGTTACCTTCAGTGAGATCCTAGAATTATTGAAACATTGAGGGGGATGGTCCACATATGACCTTAAACTGGATAAGACCATGTTTTTCAAAACCTTTTGCTCTGGCTCAGCTTCACCTTGGGTAGTACTGCCTGTTGATCCCCTGAACAAGCTTAACACTCAGTGAGCTTGGAAGGACCCTGCCATGCTGGAACCAATACTGAAAGAGCCAGATAGGATCTTGGCATCACCCAAAGCTAGGAAGCATTGGAGCAGAGGTCCACCAGTAGATGCCATGCTTGTAGTGACAGCCACCAATAAGGAATTATGGGAAGAAAGTTCCTGTGACTACCCCTCACCCTCCCATAGGGAGTCTAGGGTGTTGAACACGTTTGGAAAGAGGACATACTCTTCAGTGACCTTCATCTTCGACCACTGAACTATTTAGCTCATGTAACTAGATTCCAAGGAGTTTTGACTAAGGAGCTCTCCAGGTCTGCCAGGTAAACCTGCCTGTGGATGTGTCCATAAAACTGTGGACTCTCAACTCACTACCCTACAGTCTATATCAAACATTGCTGTATGACTGCTATCTAATGCAGCCAATGGTATGGCAAGGACAGAGGGCACTGGCATTACTGTATGCCGGCATGCCTGGATGTGCTTTTGTGACTTTGCATAAAGCTTTAAGACATCCTTCATTAATGCCCCGTTTGATTCCACACTTTTTGGGCCAAAGGTAAGACACTCTAACCACGAGGTCAGCAGTATAGTAAAAACCCTCTGTGTTTTCTTCCCCTCAGAGGACCTTCTGTTGGAATCAGGGGTGGCAAGAAGATGTTCTGCAAATTGAAGGGTTATTTATCGCAGCACTCGTGTAGACAATCCCCCTTGTAGCAAAGGACAAGGTAACTCTAATGGACACCCAAGAGACAGAGGTGGACCACACAATCAGGGCTTTCACAGTCCCTTTACAAAAAAATCTCTACCAGTACTCCTGAAAGGTTGCCCGGATGCTGCACTCTGGAGGCAGTTGGGGGGTGCTCATCCATGCACCTTCAGGCTTGGCAAACATAACAGATTTCTGGATGCTAAACTTAATTTCCAGAGACTACTTAATTCCCTTTTCCTTTCTCCCATTAAGAAAGAAGAAAATTCCCAACGTGCCACCCAGTCAATGGTAGCTGGCAGCAGCAGACATTTTCAGGCTGCTAGTAGAGAGAGTCGTCCAACCAGTCCTCAAAGACCAATTACAGTCTGAACTCTATTCAAGGTTCTTTCTGGTACACAAGAAGATGGGGGACCTCACACCCATTCTAGATCCAAGTCATTTAGACCAGTTTGTAAAACAGACAAAATTCCCAATGGTCACAATCCAGTCCATATTGCTTCTTCTGAGGAAGGATGATTGGATGTGCTCAGTATATCTCCAAGATGCATACTGTCATATAAAGATAAAGAAGCATTCCAGGAGACTTCTCCATTTCTGTCTGGGAGCTAAACATTGCCAGTTCAGAGCACTATCCTTTGGTCTGATCACAGCCCTCAGGGTGTTTACCAAGATAAAGTTAGTAGTTGCATGCAGCTCATCTATGTCTGCAGGGGATCCAAGTGTTCTCCTATCTCAATGATTGGCTCCTGACTGGTAACTGCAACCGTATTTTGTTATGCCATCTAAGCCTTCTGCTCCATTTAATGCAAAACCTAGAAATCATGATAAGTTTACCCGAGAGTCACATGAACCCATCACAATGAATAGAATTCATTGGATGACACCTAGACTCAGTGTTTCAAATGCCAAATTGGCCCAATCCAGAGTATTCTCTCTGTGTCTGGTAGCCACACAGATACTTCAACATCCTTCACCCTCAGCAAGGTTAATTCTACAACTGTTAGGCCTAATGGCTTCCACAATTTTACTAGTCCCTTTAGCAAGGTTCTACAAGAGGTTATTGCAGTGGACTCTTTTTGTACAGTGGTCTGAAAATGTTCATCCATTACTTGCAAAAAATTGCAGTACTCAAAAATGCAGAGATCTTGTCAGCTGGTGGATAACATCTCCTTCAGTGATGGAAAATCATCCGTTCCACACAAATCCACCATTGGCTGTCACAACCACAGACACCTCCCTTCTAGGCTGGAGGGCTTATTTCAAAGGGAGAATGGTCCAAGGTTCTTGGTCACATCTAGAAGTCAGTTTTCATCACATTAGTGTCTTGGAGTTGAGAGCAGTCCTCCTAACATTGCAAGCTTTTCAGGACATTTTCCTTAAGGGTGTGATTTCCATACAGATGGGCAACATGGCAGTAGTCTGGTACATCAGCAAACGGGGATAAACCTGCTCATATACCCTCTTTTTCGGGAAGCCATGAGAATATGGCAGTGGGCAATGTCTTCACACTAATTTCTGATAGCAACGCACATCCAAGAAATTTTCAGAATGTTAGCGGACAAATTGAGCACAACTATTGTGATGCCTCACAATTGCTCCCTCATTCCAACAGTGACAGTTTAATTTTCTGTCACTTGGGACAATCCTGCTATGACCTTTTTCCATCCTTCCTGAACAACAAGTGCAAATGTTACTTTTCCCTGATACATCCACAGGGCCATTCATTGAGAGACACTAGTCCACAGTTGTCCCCTCAGGTTCCCTTTATGTGTTCCCCCCCATTGCCCCTGTGATTCTCCTGCACTGACCCAGTAATCAAGGAGCCTGAATCCTCACCACTGGCAACAGTGAGGGACGTATACAATGGGAGGATGACAAGTACACACACAGTGAAGTACAATTTCCCTTAAGACCACACAGAGATGACAGTCAGTTTGGGGCTGGTTTCTCCCTCTTTCTCCAGATCCCCAGTAAAACTCCCCACTGGCACAACTATAGGGTTAAGATCTCAGCTGAGGGGTCAAGCCAAGACCTCCCCCACCCTCTATGTCCAGTCAGTGCTTTGTGTCCCTGCCCAAGTAGCTGACACACACCCACTTTGAGATTTGATTTATGTACAAACACACACACACACCTGGGGAAGGCTGGCACAGGCTTACTAGCTATGCCCCCTACTCCCCAGACTATAAGGAAGATATCACTGCCACCAACCCCTCCTTATCAGCTACTAGAAGACCCTTACAAAGGGTGACCAATCCTACTGTGTAATGTTACTATTATCTAAATGGCAAGTGTGACCAAGGCTTGTAAGGCTATTTAGGAGTGGCCTGTACAGTGTCACCAAATACATATGCAAGTACTTTAAGAGCTTAAATATGTCTCACAAATATCAGCCACAAAGATAGGTTTAAATATATTTAATAATAAATAATAAAAGAACAAGACAATAATCAATATAGTAACTACAGAGTTCATAATCACAGGAAATATTTTAAAACAACATTGCAGGACAGTCTCAAATAAATACAGAAAACATCTAAACTAATCTTTACTGTATTCCTATCTATATCTAAAAGATACTGTGCCCTAAATAACTTACTTACAGAGCAAGGCAAATGCAGATGAGTGGATGTTCTTGCTAGGTCCAATACAAAACACAAAATGCCAAAGTCTCTCTCTCAGAGAGTTCTTAAATTAATGTCAAACATTACTGCTGGGTCAGCTTGGATGACATCACACTTTGTCACCTGCTTTCAGTTCCCAGGCTAACAGAAACTAACATCTCTGTCTTAAAAATACACATCTCTCAGATGTTTGCTGAGAACTGGAAGTTGTAAAACAAACAGTTTTATATTTTTAGACCTAGTAATTATTTTTCCCCAAGACAATAAAAAACCTCTAGACATGTGTCTGTTTCACAAACTGAGAAATAACATAATCGTAAAACACTTTAATTTCAACTTATTTTCTTGAAATTTTGTAAGTTAACTCTATATGTTCCAGTTTCTATTATTAAAACATACATTTGCACAGGTATATAGTTTATATACATTTCTGTTCTTTTCCATTAGGGTACACTGTGGACATATCCTTGAAGCTCAGTACAGTACAAACCCTGTCCAACACACACTTCTGCACCAGTAGTTTAATATACACATAACATATAGGTATTTTACATTTGTAAGACAAACATGTGAATCATGTTGATATTCACAAATGACATATGATTATTTACAAAATTCCAGATAGCTGGGCTGGCAGTGTCACAGTCCCCCCCCCCCCTTTTTTTTTTTCCAGTGACTCTTGAGAAACATTGCTTGAGAGGGTTGAGCCTATCTAGGAATACCTTACCCCATTCCCGGTCTTGAGAGCCCATCTGCGTTGGCATTGCTGCACTGTCATATGCTTCCAACCCTAGGCTCCACCTTAATAATTTAGCATTTTGCTGGCTGGCTCAATGGAGCCATGTTAAGGGATTGTGGTCTGTAACTACAGTGAATTTCCTTCCATACAGATGAAGCTGAAGTTTCTGCAGTGCCTACACTGTGGCTAGGCATTCCTCCCTGGGTTGGAGCCTACAACTGAGATATACCACTGGGTGGTCTTCTCCCTCTGAGGAAACCTGGCTAAGTACAGCCTCCACCCCATGGTTTGAAGCATCCACCTGCACAACAAATTATTTGCTATAATCTGGACTGGCTAACACAGGGGGTCCTCCCAAAGCTCCTTTAAGGTTCTGGAATACCTGCTCACATGCTGGCATCCACACTACCTTATTTGGCCTGTTTCCCTTGTCAGGTCTGTGAAGGGAGCAGCTATGGTTCTATAACTGGGGATGAAATCTGTGTAGCACCCTGCTGCCCCTAAGAATGCTCTCACCTGCTTTTTGGTAACATGGCAGGCCATGTCTGAATGGCTTCCACTTTGGCAGGTTCTGGCCTGATTTTACCACTCCCCACTCTATATCCCAGGTAGGAGACCTTTGCTGTACCCACTTGACATTTGCTGGGCTTAATGGTCAACCCTGCCCTCTGTAGTCTGCCCAGCATCTCCCTGACATGCTGAAGGTGCTCTTGCCAGGAGTGGCTGTAGCTGGCAATATCATCTAGGTAAGCAAGGGCAAAATCTACTGCTAGGATACACTCTACCAGCCTCTAGAAAGTTGTTGGGGAATTTTTCATCCCAAAGGGCATCTTTGTGAACTCATACAAGCCAAAATGAGTCACATAGGCTGACCTCTCTCTAGCATTGGTAGTCAAGGGCACCTGGCAGTAACCCTTGGTAAGATCAATGGTTATAAGATACTTAGCCTCACCTAGCTGCTCTAGGGCTTCATCTGCCCTAGGCATGGGGTAAGCATCTGATTCGTTGTGACTTTTTAATTTCCTGTAGTCCACACATAACCTGGTGCTACCTTCCTTCTTTGGTACCAGCACCACTGGGGTGGCCCAGGAACTGTTGGACTCCTGAATTATCCCTAGTTCCAACATTTCCTGTGTCTCCTCCTTCATAGTCTGTTTGACTGTCTCAGTCACCCTATAAGGGGCCTGCTTAATAGGCCTTTGGAGTCCCGTATCCATGTGGTGCTGCACCAGGTGGGTGCACCCTGCTTTCCCACTAAACATGTACCCATACTCCTGTAACACTGCTCGAATGTCTCTAGCCTGGGTAGGGGATAGCTACTAGGACATTGCTACCCCTTCCACTAGCACAAGGTTTCCCTGTCATGGTAAGGTTTCATCATGTTAACATGGTACAGTTTGTGCCCCTGCCTAGCAGTTCTATCATGTAGTTAACATCACTGAACGTCCTTACCACTTTGTAGGGCCCTTTCCAAGCTACCTGCAGCTTGTTGTGTCCGACAGGTATGAGAACCATTACCTTCTGACCTACAGCATACTCTCAAGCTTGGGTATTCCTGTCATACCAGACCTTTTTCTGCTGTTGGGCTTCTGCCAGGTTCTCCTGGGCCAAGCCCATGAGTTCCCTGAGCCTTGTCCTGAGGTTTAGGACATATGCCACAACAGACTCCTTGTTGGATTCACACTCGCCCTACCACTCATCTTGAATCAAATCTAGAGGTCCCATCACCCTATGGCCCATACAACAACTCAAAGTGAAAAAACAGTGGACTCCTGGGGCATCTCTCTGTAAGCAAAAAACAGATGGGGCAAATATTTGTCCCACTCCCTCTTAAACTGGTCTGCAAATGCCCGTAGCATGGACTTGAGTATAGGGTTTAACCTCTTAACAAGACCATTAGTCTGGGGATGGTAGGGGTGGTTTTTAGGTGCTTCACCCCACAATACTTCCACAGACAAGCCAACAGGTCTGACATGAAATTGGCACCTCTGTCAGTCGGTATTTCTTTTGGGAAACCTACCCTGCTGAAAATTTCTAACAAAGCATTTGACACCTTTTCTGCCTCAATGCAGGAGAGAGCCACTACCTTAGGGTCTACCACTAGGATATACTTTTTCCCCTGTGGAACTCTGTGTACTCAGAGGCCCCAGAATATCCATAGCTGCCCTCTGAAATGGCTCCTCAATCATGGGCAAAAGCATCAAAGGAGCTTTCACCTTGTCTCCTGCCTTGCCTACCTTTTGGCACTGCTCACAGGTCATGCAGTACTCTGTTACCTCTCTGGAAATCCCAGGCCAATAGAAGTTCTGCATAATACATCACTTTGTACGTTTTATGTCCATATGACCTGCAAAGGGAATATCATGGGCTATGGCTAGAAGTGCCAGATGGTAGGCTCTGGGCACTACCAACTGTTGTATTCTCTCACCCTGTAGCCCTCCCTCTGGGTTCCACTCTCTATACAGCAACCCTTTATCCCATTATATGGATTCCCCCTTCCCTTGAGAATCAGTTGCCTCACTAGCTACCTCCCTCAGTCCTTGTAATGTAGGGTCTGAGAGCTGAGCCTGTCTCAGCTCTCTCTCTCTTGGTAACCCTTCCCAGCTCCCCTCCCACAGGAAGTCTGGTATTCTCTGACAGCGGTGCCTCACTGTCAGCCTGGGTACTACTACTACTACTCAGCACTGCCCGTGCAGTCACTCTGTCCAAGGGAACATCAGTAACCACAAGCAGCTGCGGCTCACCTTCAGTCTCACTGCCACAGGGTAGCTCCCTCCCTGAAGTAACCACCTCATCAGTCCTGGCTGCTGCAAGTGTGCAGTCTGTCTGGGTCTCCCACAGGCTACCAGACACACACACACACGCTTGTCTCCAAGCCTGACTGAGTGTAATTGCATGCACACAGGGTACTGCATTGTCAAATCATTCCCTATCAGGACATCTGCAGGGATATCCTCAGATACACCTACTTGCTTGCCTCCTTTTCCATACTCCCAGTCAAGATGAACCCTAGCCAGGGGTATTTGGAATGGGGTCCCCTCCTAAAGCTCTGACTGGAGTAGACTACCCAAGCAAGTAGTGCTCTTCTGTAACCACTGCAGGCTTCACAATGGTTAGGTCAGAGACTGTGTTTCTCTTAACCATGGCTTCTTTCCCAATCTCTAAGATAGCATATATATAACCTCTTGTGGTAGATTGGTATCCTTGTTGTCTTGAGACAACTTACTGCTGGCATTTTGTCATTCCCACGTACTGGCTCTTCTACCTTTTGTTCTCCACCTTGCCTCCATGGACATCTGTATGCTACATGGCCCCACTGGTTGCATTTAAAACATTTAACCCTTGGTCCTGGACATGTACCTGGACTAGTGGCATCCCCTGCTGTTGACGGACTCTGTTGGGCAGTCTGGGCTGCCCAGAATGGGTTCCCTTTGACCCATGAGCAGCACTTGTTGTCCCTTTCCTGTGTAGTGATGTCTTGCTTGCTAGGTATAGGTCTTCCTTCTTCCCCCAACTCATCTGCAGGGGTGCATTGTCTTATCAGTTAACCAGCTTCTCATATCCTCAGGCAAAGTGCTAATGGCTTGTTCCCTCACCAAAAGGTCTGCCAGCCCTTCAAAAGTGGTGACCTGACATCTACTCACCCACCTATAAAAATAAGTGCTTAGTTCAGCAGTATATTTACACACACTTTCGTATGCCTTGCATCTATCCTTACAAAACTTTTTCTATAAGCTTCAGGTGTTAACTTAAAACATTCTAAAAGACCGTTCTTTGCAACATTATAATTTAAACAATCAGTATCAGACAGTTTAGAAATTCCAGTTGCAGCTTTACCATGGAGTAAGGGGGTCAGGAACTGTACCCAGAGCCCTTGGTCAACATTCTACTGTTTACTTACCCTTTCAAACATATGAATGAAACTATCAAAATTATCCTCCTGTGTAAATTGTGGAAGAAATTTACCGACCTTTGTTGCTTCTGGGGTTCGGTTACTCCCTTCCCCATTACCTCCATGACTCTGGCAAAGAGTCAGCATCTCCTTTTCATGTTGTTTCTGCCTGTCCTTCTCCCCAGCTTTCAGGTGTCACAGTTTCTCATTTTCTTCAGCCTTCAGACATTGCAGATGTTCATTGTGTTACCCTGCTGCAGTCATCACACTTGGGTTATCCTGCCGTCAGGTGGTCCCGCAGTCGGCCTGAGTTCCAAAGTCTTGGTCCGGCGTCGGTTGCTGTCACTTCTTCCCTGACGTCAGTGTGCCAGGGGTATGTAAGAGGCATCCGACACCATTTTCTTCAGTCTTTCTTGCCACGCGGTGCCCGAAGCAGAAGCAGTTCGCAAGTGCCGGTCAGCCGACACCTGAGATTTTCAAATCGAATTTCAGTCCGAAGTCTTCAATAAAGCTAAGTACCCCGTTGGGGAACCTTTTCTTGCCTCAGTCCGGTGTCAGAAAAAGTTAACAATTGCATTTCTTGTGGGAAACAAATACCTCATAAGGACTTCCATTCTTATTGTATTCCTTGCCTAGACCCAGACCATGACATCACAGGTTGTCAGTTTTGTGCTAGGTTTAATAAACCAACTATCAAACGCCGTTTTGACTTCGCACAACATCACTTTGGTAGGAAATTTAATTATATCATGCCGTCGGAGCAGCCGACGACTGGCATGCATAAAAAACGCAAGGATAAGGACAGGCAGCCTAGGAACAAGCCAGACTCCGAGGCCTCTGCTGGGCCTGTCGCTGGTTCTCTGGTTTTCAGTGAGGTGCCTACGCAGCCCCTGACGACCGCAGAATTGGAACTCCAGACAGCTGCGGATTCTCAAGTGGAGTGTATTAAGCCATTGCAGCCATCTTCATTAGGCCCTTCCAACACCGGAGCAGAAGGAGATCCCGGTGCAGTAGAAACACCTTCGGTTGCAGAAGGTGTCTTCAGACCGACTACACTCACCATTAAATCTTATGCTAAGCTTAAAACTCCTTTAAAACCAAAAAAGACTGTACATCAGTCTACAGTTCAAGGCCCCATGCCTAAGAAACAGATGCTAAAGATGGCTGAAGATTTGATTACCCTAATCAGGGGTTCCCATCCCCCTCCAGATAAAAGACCAAGACAAGAGGAGGATTATGCTTCCTCTGACCAGGTTTCAATTTCCGCAGATTTTTCTGAGGAACAGGATTACACTTTTCCCCCTTATGAAGACTCTGATGCTGAAGACTCTATTCCCTCAGCATCTCCCCCTGAAGACTACTCCTTTGGGGAAACTTTACATACCATGAGGGAACATTTCCACTGGGAAGGCCAGGACTACTCTGATTCTAAGAAAAGGCTCTGAGAGTTCCTTTTACTACCCCAGCACAGACCTTCATCAAACACCATCACTTACCGCTATATTCTAAGACTAGAGCTGGTTTTGCCACTGCAGTTTTGCAGGGCCTACTAGCTTTTTCTAACCCTGTTTAACTCCACCACCCTTCCTTAGCTTTGGGATTCAACCCAAGTGTGATGACTGCAGCAGGGTAACACGATGAACATAGTACAGTTTTGTACCTACCATAAATGTAGATGTTCGAGTGTTCACCCTGCTGCAGTCCAGGTTACCCTCCCTCCATCCCCTCTGAACTAGCTAGAATTATCTATACCACCCTCTCCTATACAACCTCTGTGGTGTATTTGCTTGTGCCTGAAGGTATTGTTTTATTTTTATATGTACTTTTTTATATAGCAAAATATATATATTGCCTACTTATTGGGGGCACCTGACATCTGGGGTAAGAAAAACTGAAGAAAATGGCATTGGATGCCTCTTATATACCCCTGGCGCACTGACGTCAGGGAAGAAGCGACAGCAACCGACGCCGGACCAAGACTTTGGAACTCAGGCCGACTGCGGGACCACCTGACGGCAGGATAACCCAAGTGTGATGACTGCAGCAGGGTGAACACTCGAACATCTACATTTATGGTAGGTACAAAACTGTACTTTTCTCATTTTCCTGTCTCTATACATCTCAATCTCTCTTGCTGGCTCTGTTTCCAAATGCTTGGCCTCTACCTCAAGTCTATTTAAGTCCAGATGGATTTTTAAGTCCTGTGTGGAAAGGATGGAGCTGTCCATTTTCTGAGAGTTGTA
This sequence comes from Protopterus annectens, assembly GCF_019279795.1. Taxonomy (NCBI): domain Eukaryota; kingdom Metazoa; phylum Chordata; order Ceratodontiformes; family Protopteridae; genus Protopterus; species Protopterus annectens. Next base: position 905,336,305 of record NC_056745.1, read on the forward strand.
CATCCCCAAGGCCATTCAGATTGTCATCCTGGTTGCTATTCTGCGATGCAGCTGTGACTAAAGCTGCAATCATGTCTGCTTTAGTCAGGTTGGCATGCACCACTCCTTTAGTCTGGCATATCTCAGCCAACTGCCTCCTTGTCAACTTGCCGTAGTCCTCTGCTGACTTGCTTACCTGCTCTACCTGACTAACTAAGCTAACAAAAAAAATAAAACATTTGTGATATGAACTCTGAATGTTCACTGCGTGGCTGATTGAGAGTACAAACACTTTCAGTGACCACTGCACACAGGCTACAGGAATTCAGTATCCACACCACTACAAGCCAATTAGTATGTGATGTGATTAACTGATCACTGTCAACCAATTAATATCTGATGTGAATATCCCACTACTGCCAAACAGTTAATATGTGACTCCCCTGCACTGGCCCAGTAATCAAGGAATATCAGTCCTCAACACTGGCAGCAGTGAGGGACGTACACAATGGGAGGATGACATGTACACACACAGTAAGGTACAATTTCCCTTAAGACCACACAGAGATCACAGTCAGTTTGGGGCTGGTTTCTCCCTCTTTCTCCAGATCCCCAATAAGACTGCCCACTGCCACAGCTATAGGGTTAAGATTTCAGCTGAGGGGTCAAGCCAAGACCTCTGGCACCCTTTCTGTCCAACCGGTGCTTTGTCTCCCTGCCCAAGTAGGTCACACACACACACACACACACACACACACACACACATGTGATTTTTATAGAAACACACACACACCTGGGGAAGGCTGGCACAGGTTTACTAGCTATGCCCCCTTCTGCCCAGACTATAAGGTAGTTATCACTGCCACCAACCCCTCCTTATCAGCTGCTAGAAGGCCATTACAAAGGGTGACAAATCTTACTGTGTAATCTTACTGGTATCCAAATGGTAAGTGTGACCGAGACTTCTATGGCTATTTAGGAGTGGCCTGTACAGTGTCACCAAATACATATGCAAGTAGGCTAAGAGCTTAAATATGCCTCACAAATATCAGCCACAAAGATAGGTTTAAATATATTTAAGAATAAAAGAACAAGACAGTACTCAATCAGCACTGTAACTACAGAGTTCAGAATCACAGGAAATATTTTAAAACAACATTGCAGGACAGTCTCAAATAAATATAGAAAACATCTAAACTAATCTTTACTATATTCCTATCTATATCTAAAAGATATTATGCCCTAAATAACTTACTTACAGAGCAAGGCATATGCAGATGAGTGGATGTTCTTGCTAGGTCCAATACAAAATGCCAAAGTCTCTCTCTGAGGGAGTTCTTAAATTAATATCAAACATTACTGCTGGGTCAGCTTGGATGGCATCACTCTGTCACCTGCCTTCAATTCCCAGGCTAACAGAAACTAACAACTTTGTGTTAAAAATACACATCTCTCAGATGTTTGCTGAGAACTGGAAGTCGTAAAACAATTGAACACTTTTACATTTTTAGACCTAGTAATTACTTCTGTCCAAGACAATAGAAAAACCTTTAGACATTGTGTAGGCTTCACTGAAACTGAGAGATAACACAATTGTAAAACACTTCAATTTCAACTTATTTTCTTGAAGTTTTGTAAGTTAAACAAATTCAACTAGAAGGCAAGAAGGTGCAAGGCCAGAGTGACCCTCATTGCTCCCTTCTGGCTCTGACAAACATGGTTCCTGTGGCCTGTGCTACTACATCCGCCATGGATGTTGAATCATTATTCAAACCTTTTGACTCACCTGGTGGGATTGCCTCCTCCAGACCAGAAATCCATGAAACTAACCACTTGGTTCCTCATTGTTGTTCAGACTCCTAAAAATAATCCACAAAAAAGGTTTATCAAAGCAGATGGAAAATATTTTCCATCTGGGCTATGTCAAAAGGAGTAAATCCTTTAACTGCTCCCATCCCTTCCATACTGGCATTTGTCTGAGCTGTTTCGTAGTGGTTCCAGTTTTTCCACTATCAAAGTGCAAATGGCGGTGATTTCAAATTTCCACATAGGTTATAATGACACCTCCATAGCTTCTCTAAAGGTCTCTAAAAATTTTTAGAGGGGAATGTTCTTTCTACGACCTCCAGTCAGAGACACAGAACCTCCATGGGATATTACTGTTTTGCTCCAAGCATTAACTCAATCTCTCTTCAGCAGCCATCCAACCAGCAGCTTCAGCACATTTGAAGTTCTTGTCTTGGAAGACAATTTTTCTTGTGGCTGTTTCAATTGGCCAAACAAATTTCAGAGTTAAAAGCCCTTTCCTGTAAACCCCCTTACCTGGTTTTCCACAAAGATAGAGTTACCTTAAGGACTAATGCATCTTTCCTTCCTAATGTGATATCCAAAGCAAATTTCAGTCATACCATCAATCTACCAGTGTTTTTTTCCCAGATTTTCCAACAAAGGTGAATGGTACTGTGCATATGTTGGATGTTTGCCAACTCAGATTTTATCTCCATAGAATGAAACACTTCAAAAATCTGATCAGTAGTTCCTTTGCATTTTCTAGACCTTAACTGAACAAAGCAGTTTCTAAGGTTACTCTTTCAAGATGGTTATTGGATTGTATTTAGTTTGTATAACACTAAAAGGCCCTATCCCTGCAATTGAAGCCCCAAAGCTCATTCCACAAGAGGAATAGCCACTTCAACAACCTTTATGAATATACTTCCCATTCACAATATTTGTGCTATTGCACCTTGGTCAGCAGTTCACACCTCTGTGTCTCATTATAAATTGGAAGTACAATATAGATGACATTCCTCCTTTCATTCCACCATTCTCAGGAATGTCCTTCCTTGATAGCACCCAGGTAAAAACAGCTTTGGAATCTGTCCCCTACATTGAATCGGATGAAAATAGACAACATTGGATATGAAAGTTAAATACTTACCATAACAATGTATTTGTGTTGTCCAGTTTTTATCCAGTTCAATCTCCCTCCCTCTTGCCCCTTCCAAGTTATCATCTATTGGCTTCTGCTCCCATCCAAGTTATAATTTTTTGGCTTCTTGTGAATGAATGGATCTCACTTGGACCCTGTCTGTGAACAGTAGCATCAGGCTGTGATCCTATCCTAGATGCTTTCTGTTAAGTTAGTAGTCAACTTCAAAAACATTGTTGTATCTCTAAATTTCTAGCTGGCAGGGACAAACTCGATCTGAGGCATTAAGGTAAAGTGCAGGGAATTAAGGGTAGACGAGGATTCAGAGCTCTGGATCTGTGTAGCTTCAGAGCTGGTGTCAAGGTTGGATCCAACAACCCATAAGTTGAACCAGATCAGACAGCACGGATCTGCCGTTATGGTAAGTGGATAACTTTCATTTTGGGTACTTAGTTTTCAAAAAAAAAAAACAGAAGAAAAGGGCAAAACAACGGAATTTGTTAAACAGTTATTTTATCTAGTCATCTGTAGGTATAGCAGGAACTGTTCTACTATGCAGTGACTGTTTTGTAGGAAACACTTCCAAGATGGATCAGTTCAAACAGAAAAGTCTTTCCAGAGGAAGCAGTTCTGGGAATGTGGCAGAGGCAAAGATAAAGGATAAAAGGGAAATAGGGAAAATCTCTCTCCCCTCTCAACAAACTAAAAGGAAGTACTAATTGTTTCTACCCCCTTACCAAGCCCCAGATCCATTGCTGCTCCCCTACTCCAGTTCTGTTCTCTTTCAGTGGATTTCCCATTTCAGGAATGGTTGATATATATGTCTATGTGTGTGTGTGTGTGTATATATATATATATATATATATATATATATATATATATATATAAATGTTTGTGTATGTATATATATATATATATATATATATATATATATATATATATATATTTTTTTTTTTTAAATAAGTGCAAGCAAAAGTGTGACGAGGTCGTCATTTCATTTAAGTTACGAAAGTGAACTCAAAACACTTTGTCCATGGATACATCATGCAGTCCCCTCCAAGACCAGGAGGAACTAACGCAATCAGTTTTGTCTCAGCTTCTTCAGACTGGGGCCATAGAAGTTGTTCTCCTGCAGGAAAACATGAAAGGATTTAATCCTCTCCTTTTTTAGAGATGATCCTTAGGAGTCTGCATTAAACCTTGCCAGGCTGAATAAACATGAAATTCAAGATGCAAACTCTGCAGGTGCTACTCTGACTGCTTCACCACCAAACTATTATGTTAACACTAGAGGGGATGGATGCATGTTTGCATATTCTCCTCCACAAAAGTACAGAGGCAGTCCCAGAGATTAGCAGTAGGAACCAGCGCTTCATTTTACTTGCCCTTTGTCTGTCCCCAACACCCTGTATATTCTCTAGGCCCAGGGATCCACATATACCCAATATGCATGACTGTCTTACCCAAATTGCAGGGAGGAGATGCTGAGAGCCAGAGTATACACCACCCGTCATCTTTCTAACCTGACTGTATCACTAGATATACAGAAGCCAGCCTCAGGAGTTCTACTTTCGCACCATGTAGACGTAACTACTGAGGAGGACCAAGATTTCTGTGGGTATTCTGTTGAACGGCTGAGCTTTTCTTCCACTGTACATGGTAGTACAAGTAACTCATTTCTTCTGGGACATTGGACAGTTTCAACGTGAGTGTTCCCCTTGAGCTTTCATATCTTTTACTGTCCTCATAGTTCTTTTAACCAGATTGTACATGAGGAAAATCAAGTGATATGTGAAAAACGTGGAATCAGAGCAAGGCATCTACTAACTAAAACATTATTCCTGATCCCTTCCAACAAGGAGGAATTCTGATGACTGCTCCAAAGCGGGGGATGACCTTCATAACCCCTGAGAGCATATAAACTGTTACTATAGATACCTCACATGTGTGATGGGCCATCTTAAAGTACAAGGCACCAAGAGTGCATGAAGAAGTGTCTTATCAACAGGAAGAAAATGACTCTCTTTCTCTCCTTAGAGAGTTTCAAGACATACCTGGAAGCTAGAATACAGAACATGATTATAGACAATGTCACAGTCACTTTATACAGTAACATGAAGGAACCTGCTCCTACTGCATGTCTAGTCTAGTAATGGTAGCCTGGGACGTAGCCTGTCATATGAATCATTGCTTACATTGCTTGAACACTGTAGTAGACCAGTTCAGCAGGTAATAGGTAAGCATACACAAGTGGTGACAGAACCCTGCATTTTCCAGGGCTTACTTAGAAATTGTGAATTGGAGGGGGGAACAAACATAGACTTTTATTTGCCTCAGTAAAAATTGCCTTCATGGTATGGTTTTGCTCTCTGTATGCCATGCAAGGGGAAGTATGGTTAGTAAATGCATTCTCCATCCTCCTGAAAGAAGGCTACCTTTGTGACTTCCTTTCCATTCCCTCCAATCCTCAAGAAGCTCCTGAAGGTCATAATGGACAGGACGACAGTCTCCATGTGTAAAGTGTTCAAGCAGTGATGGTATTCGCTTTTAGTCCAGATAGTCAGGGAGGGATCTATATTGCTAAGTCATGTGGAAGGATCACTGGGCCATTCCAATTTGAAAATCTTAAATTTAGCAACATAGGTAAAATTAGCCTAATCCCCTTCAAGGATAGTTTCTCAGAGTAAGTTTTGCTAATGTAAGAATTGAGAAAAAACAGTATCAGGCAATTATATTTGGTTAAGTGGAAAAATGTTCTCTCTCTGGCATGAACAGAGGGGCACCTTATTATTGAAAGATATAGAGTCAGAGGTATTTCAACACATGGCAGATTTCATCTGTGGCCACTTGTATGCCTCATTAAAAGTACATGCAACTTCCAGCTATTCAACAATGAAACTGCCCTTCAGGGGGTGACTACAATTTAAGTTGCATAACAATCCAGTCCCTCCCCCTTGGGCATTTAAATTTGTTCTGGAAGAATGGACTGTTGCCACCTCCTTTTTTTTTGCATAGCTCCTCAGTTGTACCTGATTTTATGTCCATTACCTTACCTAAAAAATTCTGTGAGCTGAAAGAAATGACCTACACAGAGCCATACACATACCCCTCAGAAAAAGTGTGAACCGTAGAATTTAAGCATTCCTTCATGACAAAGGTGGTATCTGAACTTGTGCATTAATCAAACCAGCCAGCTGCCAGTCTTCTGTTCTAACTCTTGGAACAAAGGCGATAGGTTGCACTTGGATATTCATGGGCAGCTCGGATATTGTCTTTTAAGAGCCAAAAACATTCAGATAGTGTGAGCAACTCTGTCTCCTTCATTTCAGGTCGACAGCACATGCTTGTCTCCAAGTAGATATTATGTAAATATTGATTGACAAAATGCATCACCTTGTGTTATGAATTTGAAGCATCAGACTAAGACCATTCTGCTATGGCAGCTGCAGCCACAGCAGTCTTCAAGAACAGGCAAAGTGCATCATATTTTGGGGCTTTCTGAGACCATTCTATCAGGTCTGCTGCAGCTTCAGTAGCCTTGTTCAGGAACACATCAAGTGTCAGAGTATTTGTGAGACAGCCACATGGATGAACACCTCCTCCAAGCACAACAAGCTGACCTTCAGTTGAGGAGGAGGAGATCTGGCTTTATTACTGCTATCCTGCAGGGCTTATTATGATCTCTTTTGTCCCATGAAGGCAGTTGCTGCTTTAGTATTCTTCCCATAACCAAAGAATTATACTGCAACAGTCATATTTGTGAGGAACATGAATTATTTGTGTGAATCTTCTTAAGGTGATCATAGATATTTCATTAGAATCTGTCTTGCAGTAGGGGCTGTTCCCCACTGTGCTCCATTTTTTTTCCAAAGAGCCTGGGAGGAAGCAAGGCATGTGTCACAGTCCTATTTTTAGTTCACCATTATTGTGTCTTCAAGGGGACCCCATGCTGGTGCCCCCCCAGTAAGTCTTCATGTTCCCTACCTAGACATGATGGGAACAAGAAGTAACTGCTATTCCCCAGGGGCTTTATGTACTTGAGACTGGGGTCAGTGTTGTTGGCCCCGTGATTGAGTAAATTTGCAGGTCTCTCTCATCTTATGTTAAGGAAAGAGAGCAGTTCCATGCTGAGGATGTTATAAAGCTGTAAAAGGCAGAACAGAATGGAGAACTGTACTTGCAGCTAACTCCCATGGCTAAGGAATTGTGCAGCAGCAGCAGTAACCCTACTTGGACATCTGTAGTTATTGTGTATATGTACAACTATATACTCTCCAAGGTAGTCCACAAAATGTACACAATTGGTGCAGCAGTGGTAGTCTCAGTTTCATGTCAGGAGATGTGGCTTTGAGATTTGGCAAAGTAGATGCAAGTTATGGTTGCAAAATAACTGGTCTAATCATAAAAATGTCAACATCATCATTATAGATTTGAGAGCAGTGACAGGCAACAGTTTAAACTTTTACCACTGTGTGTAAATGCCAAAGCCAGAAGCGCTTATGCCAGAGCCTACCAATTTCTAATAAAGCATGTGTACCACTTGAAGTAAATCATTGTATCATGCTATACCTTAGTGATCTGGCCCATTGTCGAATACAAAGTTCGGTACTTTTCCGTTATCGGGGCAACGCTTGTAATTATAGCTTTCCATTTAATGCGACACTGTTTATAATCCCCATGTGATGTTAGCTGTACAAACCAGTTATGTTCAAACTTCCAAGACTAATTTACTTACAGAAAATAGCTTCAAGGTGACAGCTACATTGCAGCATTGACTTTTACTAACCTAGTAGTGGTTATGCTGTGTGTACTTTTAAGTGTTTGTTATTCTAATGACATAGTACTCAGAGGCTTAAAATGATTGTACATCGACCGCTGCACAATAAAATACACAACTTTGCATCACTTCCCTTATCCCTACCATATGTTTCTTCACATCTTTTTGTAATGGTTGTTTTCTGTCCAGGACACACTTCAGGGTACTTTGGCATTAGGGCTCACATGTAATAATTCTCATTGACAGGAAAGACAGTAAGTGTGTGCGTGTCGGCCACTTCAGCAGCAGCTGTGAGATCACTGCGAGTGCCTGGTAACATTCCAAGCAATCATTTTCAAGTGTTGCCCTGATAACGGAAAAGTACCCAAAGTTCATTTTATACTATTTGAACATGTCACCTGAAATAACTTGAAAAAGTAGAACAGATCCTTACTGAAAAAATCAGAGAGCTGAAAAATGTGAACTGTTCAGAAGAACTTTAGAAATTTATATTTTTCAGGGTACTTTCTTCTTTACTACTAACATTTGCTGGCTTTAGCAGGCAATGTTGGATGTGGAAGTATTTGAAAATGAATGTGTGGAACAAACTTCTGGAGAAGTTAACACCAGACTGGGGAACATAATACTAAATTAAAAATCAGTAATAAAAACAAGTATGCCAGCTAAATCATGCATCATCTTCCAAGACTGTGATAAAAGCTTTCCCTTGCAGACTGTCATTAATTTCTTTCCAAAATAATGTTTGCATGGGAGGTTGAAAATATTAACATTGGGTTACAACAGCCAAGCTTCTTGTAGGACCTGCAGGTATGAACCTATGTTGTAATTGTATTTTGGGTCTAGTCAGAGATTAGTAAAGATGGATTTTGAGGGTACTGAAAACTGCCTTGGAGCTTTTATACAAATTATTGTAGGAGAAATGTACTGTAATTCCAAACTAGAATATGCTGTTAATGTGTTCCATCACAGCATTCTTCCATCAAAAGTAGATTGCAGGTAATTTTGCAGCATACAAATTGTTCGCTAAATGTAGATGACATTTTTCTTTCCAAAGAAATGCTTAAATCAGTGCACATAGTTGTGTTAAGTCCTAAGAAATCTGAGTTTTCATACCTGGCATGCACATGCACTTACAAAACTGGCTGTAAGAATACATACTGCATTCTCTGGCCTGCAGTGTTTCCCAGGTAGTTTTGTTTCTTCTCAGTGTTTTATTCCGTGACTGCATGGCAAAATGCTGACCTTTTTATGTAAACATGAAGTTATCTAAACTGCAGGTTGTCCTTCGCTGTGGCTTCTCTTCCTGCAGATTTAAAAAAAAAGAGAGAGCCATCCATTCGCAAACTGCCTGTTAAGCATGGGCTAGCTAATAAATACAAATCACATTTTAGTACTCATGCTTGAGTTTCTTTTTTGAAAACTTACATACCTAGATTATGCCATACCTCTCAACTGTTTTGTAGAATGTCCCTGATATACCTCATATTTTCCCTCTCCTACATAAAAATTAGAGTTTCTGGTATATCACTGAGTATTACAATCAGTCAGTCCATAGGTTCATAGTTATGTACTAAGCTATTGACCACTGGGGCGTTTATAAGCTTAGCCATACAATCCAACCCAGTTGTGTCCCTATGTATCATATCCATTTATTAGTAGGGTGTATGTTAGGAAGTTTCTGTAGGTTATGGTGGGGGGGGGGTTGTTAGCTTGGGCATCACTCTCTACCTCTGTCTGCCAGAGACATGGGGGCCAGACCCAAAGTTAATTTCTGATTTCCCATCCATTGCTCAAGGTTACACTTAAATAGGGTTAGGGATGGAATCTGCTTCACATGGATGGGGAGCCTGTTCCAGAGCATGGAAATCCTCTAAGAGGCATATCTGTCTCTCCAACATGTCTTAATTATGTCACAGACAAAATTTAAATCCTTGGATGTAGTAGTTCTGATGCTGTTCATTTTGTGGATATGCAAAAGCTCCATCAGAGCTGGATCTAAGGATGCCTTGTATGCCAGGCGTAGATTGCCTCTCAGTAACATTTAGGAGACAGAGCTTAGAGATAGAGATTTAAGGCAATCCATATAGGACAGTGTGTTGAATTCTGCAGGTAAGGAACCTTTATGGGCATTCCAGCTGTTGCATATGTTTGGTCAGGTACATGCTGAAGGGGACATTATACTCAGTGTTGGGTGTGATAAGAGCCACGTAAAGTGCCAGTATGACTTTCTTGGACCTGGGTGGCATTCTCGTACTTGTAAGCTGAGTAACATAGAACGGTTTTCTTACTAGCTTCAACACATGTTGGTCAAAGGCCAGATCACTGTCTACATATGTTCCCAGATCCCCCACTACTGGGTAAATGGAGTGGGTGGCAGTTTTCTGTAAAGTCACTGGAATGCATTTCTTGACATTACATTGAGTTTTAGTTGATGACTTTGGCACCAGTCATTTTGTCTTTGTTAGTCCATCTTGTAAGATGTTTGTGCTATGAAGAGAATCTATGATAGTTCCAATGTGCAGTCATTTGAGAACTTGGGCAGCAGCCAAAGGCCGTTGACATTAGCCTTTACATCTGAGAAGTAGATGCCAAATAGGAGCAGACCCAGCATGGACCACTGAGGTATCCTGCTGGTGACCACCTTTCAGTGGAGGTGGTATCACCAGTCATGACTTCCTGGATCCTGTCTCTGTGCCAGCTGGCAATTCAGCAAGTTACATAGGGGTATATACCCAGTTTGAGGTGTTTGTCAACTCTACCGAAGTGTGGTATTGTATTGAATGCCTTAGCCTGGCCAAGGTAGGTGGTATGCACAGTTTTCCCCTCATCCGTTGCCTTGGTGATCTTCTCAAAGACGTTCTCCAGGTTTAAAAGGTAAGATCTCCCCTTGAAAAAGCCACACATTGTTGGCTGTAGTGTCTGAAGATTGCCTATCTCTTTGTTGATAATTCCCATGATAATTCATTCCATGGCTCTGTATATTAAGTATTCAGTCTAATAGGACTGTAGTTTCTGAGGTTGGTTGATAGTCCACCCTTGTGAGATAGGATAACCATTGCAGTATTCAGTTCTTGTGATACAAAGCGTGTTTTGAGGCTATAGTTGAAAGGGACTCAAATGGCCCTGATAGGTCATGTTTCCAGCAGTTTAGGAGGCATCCCATGATATTGTCAGGGCCCATTGAGACTGTTTTGGCCTTAGCGAACACTTCCAGGACCTGCTCCCTGTTAATAGTTGAGGGGTATGCTAGAAGGTATTTCATGGAGGGGGGAGTGGGGAAATGACAGCTGGAATTAATTTGTCATCCAGCAAATTCATTAATTCGCTCTGCTCAGTGAAGGTGGCACTATAGACCTCCAGATTGGCAAACTGATGTATGCTGCCTGTGAGGTTTTGGACATAGCTGTACAATGCCTTGTGGTTGTCTTTAGCCAGTAAGCCTATCTTGACATAGTAATTGGTCTTGTTGGATTTAATTAGTCCTCTTCATTTCCTGTGCAGTTTAATTAGAAAGCTTCTAGTATTATGGGAGTTGCTGTTCTGGATTTTATCCATGACATTTTTCCTTTTGTTGGATACCCTATAAAGGTTAGAATTCCACCATTGTGGTTTGCTTTTAGAGTTTGTTTTGGGCTTACTTCTAGTAGGTACAGCGGCCTTGGTACAGCCATTTACATGGCTATACAGGGTCTCTGAACAACTCTACATAGGTTGTTGTGAACTCTGGGTTTTAAGGTGTATTGGATTTTGATAAACTATTGCTCAATAGAGTGTAGTTTGCTTTGGAATAGTTCCTAACTGCTACAGGGTTTGCTAAGTTGATCTTTATTTAAGAAGAGAGAGTTGCATGGTCTGACCTCAACAGTGTGGATGTGACACTGGGGTGGGAATGGGGGGGGGGGGGTTGAGTCGGCACTCTCCCATAGTTGTGAGTAGCAGGTCCAGTATGTTTGAACCTCTCGTGCGTGTGTGCACTATCTGGTAAAGGGTATTTGTGTTTAAAGTCCAGAAATTGTTAAGCCTTCGAGTATGATTGTGTATGTTTTCTAGTCTGTAGAGAGGTAGTTAGTCTCCCATAAATAGGGTATTTGGTTTAATGGTTAGTGTCTCTAGTAGGTCTAGGTATGAGCTGTGGGATTCTAGGGACATAGAGGGTGACCTATATCTTGCTAGGAGATGGTATGGGACTTTGTCTGTGGTGATTTGCATGCAGATAAATTCCAGGGCATTGTCCTAGCTAAATGAGCCTCTTCCACCTTTTGCCCCCCCCCCCCCCCCGTCTGTGTAGCTAAAGGTCTAAAAAGTGTGGAAGGCCACTGAAGGCTTGCACCTGTGGATTTAAACCATACGTCGGTAACTGCACAGATTTCTATATTCTCCAGAGAGTAAGAAGAGCTTATAGGGTGTGGAATTTCTTGTTTTGGCTCCTTGCACTGAGCAGTAACATCTTTAGGTTTCTTTGGGTTTTATTTATTGTTTTGGTAGGTTTGTCAATTTGGCATTGCCTAAAAAGGGCTCTAAGGGGATGGATAACATTTTAGCCAATATTCAGAAGCCTAGGAGAGACAGGTGCTGACCATCCTTTACAAAGCAACATGGTCTTTTAATCATGTCCTTCCATGCTGTCAAATATTGAATCTCACTAGAAAGGTGCCAGAAAGTAAGACAGTTATTGAAGTCTGTTATCTTTTTTTGATACTGTGGCATCATCCTTGGTGAAAGTAGAATGCCACTCAATGCAAGGCACATACCTGCCTAAAACACATATATAGAGAGATCAACATCTTTCTTCATGTAGTCCAGGGATGTACATCTCAGGTCATTAATGCCCACATGGACTATGATAGAATCCTACTGGTACCTGTGGTGTGGTGACTTAAGTGTGTGCATGTGTAACTTGGCAGATCCTGGCTCCAATTAAGCAACTACCGTTAGCTTCTTCTTCTTCAGTTTGATGAGTGGTGTGTCTGTGTATCGTACAATAGAGTCCCCTATGACAAGTGTCCTGGGTAGTATAATGTGTCGCCTTGCCATATGGGCTTTGCTCTTTGGGCGCCACTAGATGTTGGAGTATATGTGATGCTTGGTGTTGCTTTTGGAGAGTGCTTCAGAAATTGCTAAGTATAATCATTACCATTTATAGGCTTACAAGGTCTTTGAGATTTGGAAGCTTTCTTTTCAGTACCTCAGCACAGGTTGGTCTATCTGTATAGTGGACATGATTTGTGGTGTGTATGTTCTTGACAACCAGGTTTTGTATGCAAGATTTGTGTCTCCAGTGAAATTGTGCACGTGCATCTCTCGCATACTGTGTTTTAAAGGACAGTCCCAGAGAATTTTTTCTGTTTTGATTCTGGTCTTTGTTTACTTTCTGAGCATACCCCAGCTATGGCTGTGTGTGTGTGTGTGTGTGTGTGGGGGGGGTGCTTACAGGAAGGTTCAATGGTCTTAATCAAATTCCATCTCAAATGTGTTTCACCTGTGCTTTTTATCCTCAAAGAAAAGTAGCTTTTCAGGAATTGTATTACCTTGCAGGAAAGCAGTTGAGACATACAAAGCTAAAACATTAGTTAAAGTTTTCTGTTAATTTCATATTTTATTTTGTATGGATTTCTGAATGCTAGTTATGTACTACAAAGTCATGGTTGACTGCCACTTGCTCTGTAGAAAGCATCAGAGCAAGTTTCATGTAGTAGAAGCAGTCTTTTTTTTCATGTTTTGTTTTTTGATCTCTGAGTACTAGCCAAGTGTAATGGTTTTCTGACCTGCAAAAAAAAAACTTGTGGGACACAAGCAATAGATTCATTTTAAGAGATGAAGTCCGAAAAGTACTGTCACAGTGGGGCTGTACAGTATGGCAACCTGTGGTAGTTTTACATACTAATTCCAAGATTGTTTTACTACAGAGTAAGGGGAATGTGTCAAGAGACTGCTAAGAATGAGTATGAATTCACAAAACTGCACTGTTTTAAGTATACCGCTCGCAGTTAAGCTATGCAGAATAAGTAAAGGAAATAAAGAGCTGCATAGTTACGGTAAGCTTTTTGACAAGTTCCTAAAAAGTAAATGCTTGGAATCTTGCCTAACCACCCCCACCACAAATACACACAAAAATGTAATAATCTTATTGTTTCCCAGTGATTGGGGACTAAAAGCTTTGACAGGAACTGAATATTGTTAATTGTATTCACCCGAGGGAGTGAAAACGGGGCTGCATAAAATAAATTGAAACCAGGAGTAGGGCTGATAATGATGTGGTAAGTGGGTGGTGACAATGGGAGGTATCAGGCCAAGTTTCTTTAGGTCAAAATTTTAGACGCTGGGGTTGTTACTTTAAGGATTAATTGGTTGTCTATGAACATGAGATAATTGCTACATTGTCTCAGGATGCCCATATCTACCAAGTTGACTATGGACAGATTTGAAAATTGCATACTCATGTTGTCCAGACCTGTGTTTGGGTGGGTTATTGTAGGTCATGAAGTGGGTTTGGTGTGGCACTACACTAGGTTAGATTGTGCTAAGATTTGATAGTATTCCTGTTTAACATGCAAAATTGGTGCTCAACATTCATGTCTGCACAGTGGCTTTGCTTTAGCTACACTAAGTTACAGGTTTCAGTTTTAAGAGAAGTTTTGTAGATAAAATTTACTTACTGGGTGTTTGTTTCTCTTCAGGGCACTTCTAACCTCTTGATGTAATAACACCAAAAAAGATTGCAAGTGTAATGGAGTGCTAGACATTATAATTTTATATCTATTGTTTACAAAAATGTATTTGTTAATCTAAAAGCTGTTGTATTATTTTTTTAAGTGTGTTAGAGTAATGTTTAAAAGCTGTCCATGATTTTGGCCCTTTGTCCCCCACCCCATTATTTTTGACTTTGTGAAGATTTATTCAGCAAAGAAGTTGGAGGTCTGTGTCTGTGTGAGTGTGTGAACGTGACATGGGCATTCAGGTATTACTTTAGAAGGGAGTCGGTTACCATGTATAGAAAGAAATACTGACATAACTCCATTCCATAGTTTTATGTGAGGATGTCTTCATTTCAGGGGAAAATCTGAGGATGCAGCATTGGTCAAAGTAGTGTAAAATCTCTGCATATTTTAGCGTTTTCATTGAAACCTTTGTTAAATGGGCTGCAGGCAGCTCAAATGTGGCTGTTGATATCCATGTCCCCAAACTGTGGTACTCTGACATCAGGGCACTATCAGCAAACAGAGGTGGCCACATTGTAGGGCACTCAACAAACTGCAGTGCATTTCACATTCTTTGATTTATTTGTTTTGTTTCCAAAGTACCTTTATTATATATAAAGTAATACCCATTCAAATGAAAACTAAAATAATGTCCGCAACAATTTCAAACAGTAAAACAATGAATAACTGAAGTAAAAAAATGTATATATACGTAAACATATGAAAGTCAATATATATTGAGCATTATCTGTTTATAGGTACTACCCTTGTCAGAAAGTAAACCCAATGCTGGGCGGAGCCTAGATGGCCAGCTGAGAGCAGTGAATTTTGAGAGCCCCATAAACTAGTATAATAATATAGGAAAATTTAATTATTTTCAAGTTTAAAGTGGTAGAAATATGTAGATAAACTACTAAACTGCATAAATATCAATTTTGGTGGAGATGTACAAAAAATTTTCCTGTCAAGTAACTTGGAGATCTATTGAGTTACTGAATATGAACAACTCAAGGAATTCTCATCCAGATGCTGCTTTGAAAAAAGAACTGCAATTGATGACATCTACCTTACAGGAACTATCTTTGAAGATGGGTGGCTTTAAAAATGACTTAGAAAACCTCAAATTAAATTCTCAAAAACAGACTGATACTCTTAAGGAACTATTACAGCAACTTCATACAAAAATAACAACTATAGAGACTTCTCTAAATGACATTGAAGGGAGACTCAGAGGAAGAATTCCAAAAAGAATTAATGCTTAAACAGAATACATGGCTGCTTAACAAAATAGATGACTTAGAAAACAGGGAAAGGAGAAACAACATAAGGATATTTGGTCTGCCTGAAAACACTGAAGGATAAGACATTATTTAATTCTTAACCTGGATTCCTGAATTTTTAGCCTTGAAAGAGGGACTTTCATTTGGAATTGAAAGGGCACATAAGAGCACTAAGGAAACCTGCTTCTAACTCAGCAAATACTCTACCTAGATCCATGGTTAAAAAATTTCTTTCATTTCTGGACAAGGAACTAATATTAAAATCTGCTTGGAGAAAAACACCCTTAAAATACAATCAAAGCCTGATAAGGTTTGACATTGATTATTCTTCCAGAGTACTAGAACAAAGAAAAAAAAGTCTGGCCAATAATAAAACTGTTGAAACAAAACAACATTAACGCACAACTGGCCTTTCCAACCAAGATAAAAATACTTTTTGGCAAAGAAATGAGAAACTTTAATGACTTAGAAGAAGCTACTATATTCATCAGAAACAACAACATAGTGTCTATCCCAGATGAAATGGAATGGATGGGCCCCTACTCTTAAAATAATAAAAGAAACAAATAATTGGACTGATGGTAGAAAGAAGAAACAAAAAACTGATTCCAAGATAGCTGTCCCAAAAAAAATAACTCATTACAACTATATCTCTCAAAGTATCAATTGATATGGTACATCACTTGTCATCTGTTTTTATTTAAAAAAAAGAGGAGGGATTCTTAACTGAGAAACGGTAATGATTTATTCAGAATGTTCAAATAGTCCGATACTTCTTCACAAACAAAGGCAGGTCAAGATGGGTTACTGTTTACATTATATATAAGCCAAACAAAGCAACTTACAATACAAACATAGAAGTTTCTATTCCCCTACTTGAACTCAATGAATACTTATCTTTACTTATAATAATTTAAGTAACTGTGGTGGTGGTGCTGCGGTAGCGCTGTCACCTCACAGTAAGATGTTGTCCTGTTCGATTCTTAGCTAGAGCGTCTTCTGTGTTGAGATATGTGTAAATGGGCGTACCTTCGTTGAAGGTTGTGCATCAGGGCCGGCAACTCGGCACGTAAAAATCTACTGCCAATCATTAGCGGACCGGAGTTCCGCTGTGGCGACCCCTAACCGGGAAAAGCCGAAAGACACAACTTATAATAATTTAAGTAATTAACTAATTCAACAAGGTACCATTCATCAGAGTTCAGACTCAAATGTAACAAACTAACATCATATATAATAGCAGTAACAGTAGTCTTTTGAAAAAAAATGCCGTCATGGTGACTAATGCTTTCTTCAGTTAAAGTAAGATTTAGAAATGTCATGTATATCCTGGTTAAATAATAGTAGCAACCTCTTAGTACAAATGTCATCATTATTCTGTCTAAATATGGTTAATATCAGTTATGGCAGGTGTCACAGCTACGAGTGCTGTTTGATCAATTCTGATATGGTGTGAGTGGATGCAGCTGTTTCTGGCAGCTAGTACAAATGTCATTATTATTCTGTCTAAACATAATATCAATTATGGCAGGTATCATAGCTTCAAGTGCTGTTTGATTAAGCCTGCCATGGTCTATGTGGATGCAGCTGTGTCTGGCAGCTGTTATATGTTGCCTTTTTCATCTCTGGGAAGCTGTGGGTTGCAGCTTGTGATCAAGGTTTACTGATGCGTGTGTATTAGGAAGAGACATCTGGTGTTTTAGCCTGGATCCAGGGGAAGCGGGTGGGTAGAACTGAGATTTGGGATATTTTGGCAGAGAATGGTTTGTTTGTACGTCTGCTGAGTGAGAGCTGGGAGGGCTGCAGGAGTGTGTTGTTTCTTGTTGTGGCGGTTTGTTGGGAGTTTTTATTTTTATTATCTGTTTGCTCTCTTCTTTTCCTGGCTGCTGCCTCGCTGAAAGGGAGGGAATTTAAGCTTGAAGTTGCAGTGAAGTGAAGATTTGCTTCAGGTGCATCACAAGCCTCTGGTGTGCAGTACACAGACACACTAACAGTAACAGATGCTCCCAGGTTGCTATGGTAATGGAGACAGAGTGACGATAATGCTTAATGGCTCTGAGGAGCCTTCGAGATGATTCTCGGCAATGATGTTTTTGGTTTAAAAAAAAAAAAAATATATATATATATATATATATATATATATATATATATATATATATAAAATAAAAGGGCTGATGTTCTTCGTGTTTCACTGTTGCAGTCATTACACTTGGGTTATCTGCCTGCAGGTAGCCCTCAGTCGGCCTGAATACCAGAGACTTGGGATTTCTGCGTCAGATGCTGTCACCTCTTCCATGATGTTAGGTCGTCAGGGGTATAAAACACGCAGCTGATGCCATTACATCAGCTTTTCTTGCCGCGCAGGAGCCTGAAGCAGAAGCAGTTCGCAAGTGCCGGTCGGCCGCTACCTGAAATTTTTGTTTTTCAAGTTTCGGCCCAGACCAAGACGTTCCTCGCTGTCCGTTTTGTGCCTTGTTCAATGCCCGAACTATTCATCATCGGGCTATCTTTGTCGCTAAATTCTTTCACTCTCATTCTCTGTATTCCGAAATGGCTTCATTAAGCTATCTGGCTACCGATCTTTCGAAAAAACGTAAGGATAAAGACAGAGACAGACCACATAGGTCTAAAACAGCCAATGACGCTTCCATTAAGCTAGTCACCAGCCCGCTGGTACTCAGTGAGGCATTTTGCACCCCCTGATACCCACTTCTACAGATTCGCAGGCCTCTACTGAGACCCATTCGGAGACTGGAATGCCTCAAGATACTTCTTTGACTATGGAACCTGCGGATGTCTCTACCTTGGATGGGTCCGGAGCTGCTGTGCAGGCACCAACTTCTGAGGGTGTATTCAGGCCTTCTGATGTTTTTATTAAACCGACTACTTCGTTTTTGACTAAAACGACCGAATTTCTCAGGCCCAGAGTTCGCACTACGCCTAGGAAACCGATGACCAAAGCGCATTCTCAAGCTCCCATGCCTCAGAAACAAATGCTTAGAATGGCTGAAGACCTTATTACTTTAATTAGGGGAAGCCAGCCTTTCCCCTCTAAAAGACAAAGAATTGATTTTCCTTCTGATTCTACCGACCATGACTCCGATGACTCTGACCCCTCTGATTACCAGGACATACTCTTATCCACCTATGAGGATTCAGATGCAGAGGATTCCATTCCCTCTGCCAACCCTCCAGAGGACTTTTCTTTCGATGAAACCTTGCATACCCTAAGAGAGCGTTTCTGCCGGGAATGCCAGGACTACCCTCAGTTAAAAAAAGAGATTCAGGGAATTTTTAGACTTGCCTCAGCACAGGCCTCTAGCTATACCCCCTGTCCCGGATATTGTAGATGATGTCTTCATGGAATCAAGTCTTACCCTTGATACTTTACATCCAGCTCCTAGAAAGCCTGACAGGTACTACAGAGTACCTGACTCTTACAAATTTATTTTTAAAAAATCCTACTGCAGATCCAGAGACCATTTCCCAGGGACCTAAATGTGTTAAGGTTACTACAGCCAAAAACCCTACCCCTTCGGACAGGGATTCTAGGGCTTTAGACAGATGGGGTAAGAAGGTATATACCTCTGCAACTCTTGCCATCAAGGCTTTAAATTGTCAGTTTCACATGTTGAAGTACCAGCAGCATATTATGGAAGTAATTAAGCTAAATTAAACAAAAAATGTTGTTGATTCCTGATTGTGCAGGAAATAAAGATTTACAAGAGTTAATGCAGTCTGCTAACCAAGTTGGTAAACATACCTTGCAGTGTGGCTTTGATGCCTTAGAAGCATCTTGCAGGGCTGCTGTCACTGTGTCTGTTCTGAGAAGGCATGCTTGGCTGAAGGAACAAATCTTGCCAGACCATGTCAAAGCAAAATTACTAGATGTTCCATTAAATCAAGAATGTTAGTTTGGCAGAAAAGCAGTAGTAGTTCTTAAAAAGATGGAGGAAAAAGCTAAATCTATGTAAACTTTTAAATATTTCTTACAGGTACAGCCACCTAGATTCAGTAGGCATTGGCCTTCGAAGAACTGGTCCTTTCCAATCCTTCCCAGGCATTCTCAGTCCAAACCCAGGGGCAACAGACCACAAAGGTCTCCGGGCATGCACAGATCTAAACAATGGAGTGCTCCCACCTCGAAAAAATGGAGTGGTAAGCCACCCTCTTATGGAAAAAGTTCACAGTGACTTCTCCTGCATCCTTCCCAGCCATGCCCAAGTAACTTGCACCCCTAGGAGGAAAATTCGCCCTGCATGCAAAAAACTGATAATACATTACCCAGGACCGCTGGGTCTTAAACATTGTATCCCCAGGGATACAGATTCTGCTTCCATTCACTGCCAATCCCAAGCGGATTGCCAGACCTTCCCCCAAACCAGTGGGCAGAGGCTCAAAAGCAAGTACAATGTTCGTCATGTTTCACTGTTGCAGTCATTACATTTGGGTAATCCTGCTGGCAGGTTGCCCTCAGCCGGACTGAATTCCAAAGTCTTGTGTCCTGCGTCGGTTGCTGTCACCCCTTCCCTGACGTCAGGTCGTCAGGGGTATAAAAGAAGCAGCCGACACCATTTTCTTCAGTCTTTCTTGCCGCGAGGTGCCCGAAGCAGAAGCAAGTTCGCAAGTGCCGGTTGGCCGACTCCTGAGATTTTCGTGTTTGAGTTTCAGATCCGATGTCTTCAGTAAAGCTAAGTACCCCGTTGGGGAAACTTTTTTCTTGCTCCAGATCGATGTCAGAAAAAGTTAATTGTATTTCTTGTGGAAAGCAAATCCCTCATAAGGACTTTCATTCTTACTGTATTCCTTGCCTAGGCCCTGATCACAACGTTACTGGTTGTCGGTTTTGTGCTAGATTTAACCAACGCACTATTAAGCTTCAGTATGATTTTGCTTTAAACTTTTTTGGACGCCGGTTTAATTATCCTGAAATGTCATCGGATAGCCATCCGACTATCGGAGTTTACAAAAAACGCAAAGAAAAGGATAGAGATAAACAACCAAGGCCCAAAACCCACGATGAAGCTTCTCCTAAACCAGTCGCCGGTTCTCAGTGAGGCGCATTCGCAGCCCCTGATGCCCGCTACTTTAGAGTTGCAGGCTGCTACCGACTCCCACGTGGAGTCGGCCATGCCGCTGGATACTCAAGATATTGGAGCCTCGGACACTAATCCCTCAGATGGGTCTGGAGCTGCTGAGCAGGTACCGGCTTCTGAGGGTGTATTCAGACCTAAACATCTTTACATTAAAACGACTTCAACTTCAAAGGCAAAGACTAAAGCACCTTCTAAAGCAAGGAAACAAACTCAAGAGCCACGTGGACAGGCCTCTATGCCCAAAAAACAGATGCTCAAAATGGCCGAAGGCTTGATTGCCTTGATCAGGGGTTCCCATCCCCCCCCCCCGGATAAGAGGCCTAGGCAAGACACTGACTATGAATCTTCAGATCAGGTTTCTGTTTCTTCTGATTCCTATTCTGATCAACAATATTCTCTTCCCCCACTATGAGGATTCTGATGCTGAAGAATCTATACCCTCAGCATCTCCTCCTGAGGACTATTCCTTTGGGGAAACCTTGCATACCGTGAGGGAGCATTTCCACTAGGAGAGCCAAGATTTTTCAGAATCTAAAAAGAGGCTCAGGGATTTTCTTTTACTACCTCAACACAGGCCTGTAGTCATTCCACGTGTGTTAGACATTGTAGATGTGTTTTCGGAGACTAGTATGACCCCTGACTCGTTACCCCCCCCCCCAGCTCATGTTAAGCCTGACAGATATTACAGGGTTCCTGACTCACACAAATTTCTTTTTAAAAACCCTGCTGCTGACCCTAAACTATTTCACAGGGTCCGAAGGGAATTAAGGCTTCCACTGCAAAAAACCCAACCCCCTCTGACAGAGATTCAAGGGCACTGGATAGATGGGGAAAAAAGGTTTACACATCTGCTACTTTGGCTATAAGGGCCTTAAACTGTCAATTTCATATGCTTAAGTATCAGCAACATGTCATGGGATTGCTTAAACAGAAAATGTTGTTAAATTCTGAATGTGCAGAAAACAGGGAAATGCAGGATTTATTGTATGCAGCAGAACAAGTTGGAAAACATACTTTGCAATGTGGTTTTGATTCTTTGGAGGCCTTCTGCAGGGCCGCAGTTACAGGTTCTGTAATTAGGAGGCATGCTTGGTTAAAGGAACAAAATCTGCCTGATCATGTTAAAGTTAAATTACTAGATGCACCTTTACAGCATGATACTTTGTTTGGTGTTAAGGCAGAAGAGGTGTTAAAGAAAATGGAGGACAAAGCTAAATCTATGCAAACTGTCAAATATTTTTTTACAAGTACAGCCACCTAGGTTTAGTAGACACTGGCGTACAAAAAATTGGTCCTTTCCAGTGGACAGACCTCAAAGGGGCAGATCCAGACGCCCTAGGGGCAGATCCCAGGCGCAAGGTTCTTATAGGCCCAAGCAATGGGGTGCTTCTACCTCCAAAGCTGGAGAAGACAGATCACAAACGTACAGGAGCAGTCCCAATGACTTCCCTCTGCCTGCACCAAGCACTTATCTTCTGAGAGCACCCTTAGGAGGAAAATTAGCACGTTTTGCTCAAAATTGGCACATCATAACCCAGGACAAGTGGGTTCTAAACAGTGTCACAAGGCTACAAGTTCCATTTCCATACTCTGCCAAAGGAAAACGGCTAGCCAGATCTGCCAAAAAATCAATGGGCAGAGGCACAAAAACAAGTCTCATCCCTCATGGATATGGGGGCCATTCAACAAGTACCAGAGCAGGAACAAGGATTTTACTCAAGACTGTTCTTGGTACCCAGAAAGGACAAGGCCTGGAGGCCGATACTGGATCTATCTATTCTGAACACTTTCCTGGATATTCCAAAATTCAAAATATTGACTTTGCAGCAGCTTCTGCCCATGTTGGGCAAGAATGCTTGGCTTGTGACTTTAGACCTAAAAGAGGCATACCTGCATGTTCCAATCAGACAATCATGCAGAAGATACCCAAGATTCAAGGCTGGTTCAATGCATTACAATTCTCTGCACTGCCCTTTGGCTTATCTACTGCGCCCAGGGTCTTTACAAAGTGCCTGGCACCAGTTATTGCATTCTGCAGACAAAGAGGAATACAAATATATCCTTACCTGGACGACTGTCTCATTCAAGCAGAGGACAAGGACATTCTTCTTCTACATCTGGCGTTTGTGAAAAGACTTCTGACAGGCCTAGGGTACACAGTCAACAAAAAGAAATCAAAACTAGTATCCTCACAAGAGATAACATTCCTGGGTGCAAGCTTGAATACAACTGCCCAGATGGCTTATCTCACGCCAGACAAACAAAGGCAACTGACTACCTATTTCAAAATGCTGGCAACAAAGGCCCAGTTATCTGCAAGAAAAATTCTGCAGGCTTTGGGCTTCATGGCATCCTGCATCCTACTGCATATGAGGAAACTTCAATGGTACCTAAAAAGTGTTTGGACTCAACATTGCCACAGCCTGGAAACAAGTCATTACTGTCATTCCCTGCCTGCAACAGGAGTTTCAATGGTGGGCAAAGGCTTGTCACCAGAACAAGGGACAGCCATTCACATTACCTCCAGCCAGGCAGACACTAACAACGGATGCATCAGACTATGCCTGGGGAGCCCACATGGCAGGAAGATGCATTCAGGGCACATGGTCCTCAAACCAAATGCATCTACATATCAATCAAAAAGAGATGTTAGCTGTTCAAAATGCCCTGACAGCCTTCAAGGACCTACTTCATCCGGGACAACTACTGATAAAGACAGACAACACCACGGTCATGTGGTATATAAACAAGCAGGGGGGCACACATTCTTACCCTCTTTGCAGACTAGCCATGACCTTGTGGGACACAGCTTTGACTTACCAAGTACATCTGTAGGCACAATTCCTGCCAGGAAAGGAAAATACTCTGGCAGACGAACTAAGCAGAAACCTCATAGATCCCCACGAGTGGAAGCTGGATCCACAAGTCTTCAGCATGATAACAAGGAAATGGGGATGCCCGGACATAGATCTATTTGCCTCCCCTCTCAATTACGAACTAAAAAGATTCTGCACAAGGGCCTTTCACAGACAAGCATGGAAAGTGGACCCCCTATCTTTCAGCTGGAAAAACCTATCAGTATATGCCTTTCCTCCACTGCCTCTCCTCCCCAAGGTGCTACTAAAGGTCAGATAGGAGAAGCCAAAGATGATACTGATTGCCCCGGACTGACCATGCCAGTACTGGTATCCAATACTAAGGAACTTATCTCTATACCCAGCTTGGACCTTACCTCGACTACTGTCCCAGCAAAACAATCAGATCATGCACAGCCAACTCAGGACATTAAACTTGGCAGCATGGCGGATAATGTAGTCATACAAAAAACACCTCTCAGTAAAGCTGTGATGGATGTCATTCTGGAAGCCAGAAGGCCTAGTACTAGAAAGTCTTATGCTGGAAAATGGAAGAGATTCTGTACCTGGAACCTGGCACAAGGAAGTGATACAGCGGTACCAAATATTCCTCAGATTTTGCAATACTTAACTGAGATGCTGGACAAAGGCCTATCTTTTTCATCAATTAAAATTCATGCCTCTGCCATTTCGGCTCATTACAATACAGAGCCACTGCTTTTTTCTCACCCTTTATTAAGGCAGTACCTCAGAGGAGCCAAAAATTTAAGGCCCCCAAGAAGACTACCAATACCTGCATGGGACCTCAACTATGTCTTGGAAAAGCTCACCCTGCCTCCTTTTGAGCCAGCTGTTACTGCTGATATGAAGTTTTTATCTTGGAAAACAGCTCTGCTCTTAGCAATTACTTCTGCAAGATGAGTTTCAGAGCTACAGGCGCTCATGGCTGTGGAACCTTTCATCATTTTTTATCCAGACAGGGTCTCCCTGAGGACAAACCCAACATTTATGCCTAAAGTAGTGTCCAGTGTGGCTCTTAACCAAGCCATCCATCTGCCAACCTTTTACCCAAATCCACAGAACAAGCGGGAGAGAATTCTGCATTCTTTGGACATACACAGACAGCTTAGATTCTACTTGGACAGAACCAAAACTTTCAGGAAGACAGAGCAATTACTAGTGGCATATGCTGCAGGATCACAAGGAAAGCCTATCTCAAAGCAGACTATTTCTAAGTGGTTAGGCCACTGCATTTGTTTGCTACTTACACCATGGCAAGCAAGTGCCTAAGGGCATTAAGCCTCATTCCACCAGAGCTGCAGCCACCTCAGCAGCCTTTCTCAGGGGAGTACCAACCAGAGACATTTTAGAGGCGGCTACTTGGAGTTCAGTGCACACCTTTACAAAGCATTATCATCTGCCACTCTACTCTAAATCCAGGGCAGGCTTTGCCACTGCAGTTCTGCAGGGCCTCATAGCCGCTCCTACTGCTGTCTAGTTTCAGCCTCCCAACCATAGCTTTGGGACTCTACCCAAATGTAATGACTGCAACAGTGAAACACGAAGAACATAGTACAGTTGTGTACACTTAACATAAATGTAGATGTTCGAGTGTATTCACTGTTGCAGTCCAGGTTACCCACCCACCTTCCTCCTTTTTTCTTTTGGATCTTATCTTTCCTTCTCTGATTTATACTACCTATGTGGTGTATTTGCTTGTAGATGAAGGTAAAATTTATATTGGTGTATTTCTGAATATATATACATATATATATATATATATATATATATATAAGTTTGGCTACCCTTTTTGGGGGCACCTGACATCTGGGGCAAGAAAAACTGAAGAAAATGGCATCGGCTGCTTCTTTTATACCCCTGATGACCTGATGTCAGGGAAGGGGCGACAGCAACCGCCGCAGGACCCAAGACTTTGGAATTCAGGCCGTCTGAGGGCAACCTGCTAGCAGAATTACCCAAATGTAATGACTGCAACAGTGAATACACTCGAACATCTACATTTATGGTAAGTGTACACAACTGTACTTTCTCTTCTCAGTATCAGGGGTATTCAACCTGTTCCAACAGAGCAAAGGGGACAGGGTTTCTACTCCAGACTGTTTCTGGTGCCCAGAAGAAAAAAAAAACTCTTGGCGCCCTATCCTGGATCTGTCAAATCTCAACACCTTCCTGATGGTACCAAAGTTCAAAATGCTTACACTCCAACAGATGCTGCCTATGCTAGCCAAGGACTCCTGACTAGTCATCCTAGACTTAAAAGAAGCTTATCTGCACATCTCCATAAGGGAATCTTGCAGGAAATATCTACATTTCAGGGCAGGCTCTATGCAATATCCATTCTCTGCACTTCCCTTTGGCTTATCTAGTGCTCTCAGGGTATTCACAAAGTGCTTGGCTACAGCCATTACATACTGCAGGCAGAGAAACATTCAAATTTACCCATACTTGGACGATTGCCTGATTCAGGCGGGCAGTCAGGAATTGCTACTTCAGCACCTGACATTTGTAAAGAGACTCATAACTTCTCTGGGGTATGCCATCAGTGAACAGAAATCACATCTGGTACCCAGCCAAGAAATTGTATTCCTGGGAGCAAGCTTGAACACAACTTCCCAAATGGCATTCCTCACTCCAGAAAAGCAGTTTTATTTGACAAATTACTTCAAACTACTGGCCACCCAAACCCAGCTGTCTGCAAGAAAAATACTGCAAGCCTAGGGTTCATGGCCTCACGCATTCTCCTAATTCCATATGCAAGACTGCAGATGAGGAAACTTCAGTGGTACTTAAAAAGTCTCTGGTGTCAACATTCTCAGGACCTGGAAACAGTGATTCCGATCATTCCTTGTATAAGGACAGAGTTCCTTTGGTGGGCAGAGACCTGCAACCACAACAAGGGACTCCCTTTCACTCAACCCCCCCGCCGCCCATACCCGACAACAGAAGCATCAGACTATCCATGGGGGGGGGGCTCACATGGCCGGCAAATAGAGCCCAGGACAAATGCGCCTACATATCAATCAAAAAGAAATGTTAGCTGTACATAATGCACTGACAGCCTTCAAATACCTTATCCTTCCAGGACAACTCTTGATAAAGACAGACAACACCACAGTCATGTGGTGCATAAACAAGCAGGGGGGAACTCATTCCTACCCACTCTGCAGATTAGCCATGGCTCTGTGGAACACATCCTTGAGCAACCAAGTGCACCTGCAAGCTCAATTCCTGCCAGGCAAACAAAATTCACTGGCAGATGACTTCAGCAGAAATCTAATGGACCAGCATGAGTGGAAACTGGAACCCAGTTCATTCAAGTTTCTAATCCACAGCTGTGGGGCACCAGAGGTGGACCTCTTTGCTTCCCCCCAGAACCATCAGTCGAGCAAATTTTGCACCAGAACTCCCCACAGCCAAGCATGGAAAGTGGTTGCTCTATCCTTTATATGGGAAAACCTCTCAATCTATGCCTTTCCCCCTCTGCTCCTCATCTCAAAAGTACTTCTCAAGATCAAACAGGACAGGCCTTGTTGCACCAGACTGGCCACGCCAGCACTGGTACCCACTTTTACGCAGTCTGACAACAGTGTCACCCTGGCACCTGCATCAGACCCCCTCTCTGCTGTCCAAGCAGGAGGGCCAGATTTTGCATCCTCAGCTGCAAACCCTGAACCTAGCAACCTTGCTTATTTCCTGATTACATCACCAGCAACCCTCAGCAAACAGGTGCTGGATGTCATCCTTGAGGCCAGGAGGCCTAGTACTAGGAAATCCTATTCAGAAAAGTGGAAAAAATACTGTTCTTGGAGCCAGTCTCAGGAAAGGACACAGCCGTGCCCACCTTACCTCAAATCCTAGATTATCTAGCAGAGCTGCTCCACAAAGGCCTGTCCTTCTCATCCATTAAGATTCATGCCTCTGCCATCTCAGCTCATTACAATACTGAGCCACCCCTCTTCTCTCACCATCTGGTCAAACAGTTCCTGAGAGGAACTAGCAATTTAAGACTGCCAAGGAGAGCTCCCTCTCCTGCCTGGGACCATAACTTTGTACTAGAGAAGCTCACGCTTCCCCCTTTTGAGCCTGCTGCTACAGCAGAGTTAAAATTCCTCTCTTGGAAAGCAGCCTTACTTCTAGCCATCACTTCAGCAAGAAGAGTGTCTGAGTTACAGGCCCATATGGCTGTGGAACCCTTCATTATCTTCCATGCGGATAGGGTTTCCCTCAGGACTAACCCATCATTTATGCCCAAGGTGGTATCCAGTGTGCTTTAAACAAATACATCCATTTACCAACCTTTTTCCTAATCCTCAGAATAAAGGGGAAAGGATCCTACACTCCTTGGATGTGCACAGACAGCTTAGGTTCTACCTTGACAGGACTAAACTGTTCAGAAAATCTTACCAGCTGCTCGTCAGCTTTGCTACAGGGGCAGAGGGCAAGGCCATTTCAAAGCAAACCATCTCCAAATGGATAGCACACTGCATCCATTTCTGCTACAAGCACCATGGAAAACCTACCCCACAGGGGATCAGAACCCATTCCACTAGGACTACCTCAACCTCTACAGCATTTCTTAGGGGAGTCCCTACCAGGGACATCCTGGAAGCTGCAATGTGGAGTTCAGTACACACCTTCACCAAGCATTACCACTTACTTCTCTTTTCTAAATCCAGAGCTGGATTTGCTACAGCAGTCTTACAAGGCCTGCTAGCCAGCCCCAATACTTCTTGACTGCCTCCACCCTTCCTCATCTTTGGGAATCAACCCAAGTGTGATGACTGCAACAGTGAAACATGAAGAACATAATACAGTTGTGTATACTTACCATAAATGTAGATGTTCGAGTGTATTCACTGTTGCAGTCCTGGTTACCCTCCCTCCAGCTCCCTGACTTTTCTGTACTTTCTACCTATCCTCTTTTTTGGCAATATCTTATGGTAATGGTATTTACTTTTTACTGGAGGTGTTCCACACCATGTAATTGCTTCCTATTTTGGGGGCTCCTGACATCTGGGGCAAGAAAAACTGATGTAATGGCGTCGGCTGCATGTTTTATACCCCTGATGACCTGACGTCATGGAAGAGGTGGCAGCATCTGATGCAGAAATACCAAGACTCTGGTATTAGGGCCGACTGAAAGCTACCTGCAGGCAGATAACCCAAGTGTGATGACTGCAACAGTGAATACACTCGGAACATCTACATTTATGATAAGTGTGCACAACTGTACTTTTTAAACCACATGTACACATATCGATGGTCTCCCAACACTTCGTTTAGCTCATTAAGTTGATTCTTGATTTAAAAAAAAAAAAAAAGAAAAAGTGCAATTTTTATTTAAAATGTATTTTGGTCCAAACACATTAAGGACTTACATAAGAGTGGAAGTCTGAGTTATTGTGAAAGACTAAGAGCACCTGGTCTTGTGCAGTACCCTTTGCAGTGGTCTGGGAGGTGAGCTTGCTTGGACGTGCCTGGCCTATGGGGATAGCTGATTCTAGGGGTGTTTGGGGTTGCCGGCAAGTCCTAGAGAGTCATCAGATTTCCTTCATGGAAACATCTATGAGAATGGAAAGTGTGTTGAGTGGTTCACTGGCAGAGTGGCCACTTCATGGAACAGGCTGGTAAAATGGAACAGGACAAATATTGGTTTGGATATTTTAAGAACAGCCTGGAAACACACCACATGAACTAGTTCATAGGTAGGAACTAGGCTATTGGCCCTTGGGCCTATATAAGCCTAGCCAAAAAGGTATCCTGGCTTTCACCACCCAAAAAAATTATTTTCCTGTGCCCCTGTCGAGCAGAGCCACAGAAGTGATCCCCGGGGTGAATTTCCTATCTTCCATTCAATCATCAAGATTTTTCTTGAAGAGTGCTAATGAGGAGCTTTGTTTGCTATAGATAAGTAGTTTGTTCCAGAGTATGGGAAGTCTCTGGGACAGGAATCTATCCCTCTCGCCTGCTCTGTTTATTGTGGTGACAAGGTTTAGGTCCCTAGAGCGTGTAGCTAGGAGGGATTGGGATTTCTTTAAGTGGAGCATGTCCAACAGCTCTGGGTTTGACATAGCTTTGTATGTTTCGCAGAGATCGCTTCAGAGTAGGCGATATGCGATGGAGAAAAACTGGAGTTTTTTGAGACGGTCTGCGTAGGACATCTCTTTGAGGCTGGTAATCCTCTTTGTGAGGTATTTCTGCGGCCTTTGTAGTTATTGTAGATGTCTTGTGAGGTACATACCAAAAGGGCATTGTACTCTATAATGGGTCTAATGAGTGACAAGTAGAGGGTAACAATGACCTCTTTTTTTCCCTGGATGAGAAACCTTTTGTGATGAGGTGTGCCACGTAGAAGGATTTTTTTACTTCTGTAGCGATGTGATAATCAAAGGAGAGACTACTGTCTACCTGTGTCCCAAGGTCTCATCACACTTCGGTGTTAAGTAGACTACTGCCAATGTGTTACTTCGTGGGTACAGAGTTTTTACCTAAAGGGATGACAGTGCACTATTTAGCATTGAGCTTGAGGCCATGGCTTTGACACCAGGCATCTGTCTCATTGAGGCTCTTTTGTAGGATGTCCACATCATTAGGAGTTTCGATTATGGCTCCTAGTTTGCAGTCATCTGCGAACTTTGTTAGCCAAAGCCCTTCTGTGTTAGCCTGTACTTCTGAAAAGCAGATACCAAACTGACTGAACCCTGTGGTCCTGATGAGCCTGGTCTGCAAGGCCATGGAACATGTCATCATGGAACTTATAAACAAAGACATTGGTAATCTCCAAACTCTGGACCCCACCCAGTTCGGGTTTGTAAAAGGCAGATCATGTCTCCTAAACCTGATAGACTTCTTTGAAGCAGTCACCAAAGCCGTAGACGAGGGAAAGGTGGTTCACATAGACTATCTAGATCTTGCCAAGGCTTTTGACACCATCCCCCACTCTGGAATTATAGATAAACTCACTAAACTAGGTATAAATCCCTATGTCACAAGACTGGTTGCCAATTGGCTCACTGACAGAACCCACACTGTGAAAGTAGCTGACTCCAAATCCGACTTCAGACCAGTGACAAGTGGAGTACCACAGGGTTCAGTCCTGGGTCCTCTCCTGTTTGGTATCTACTTCTCTGAAGTACAGGGTAACACAGAAGGTCTTTGGCTAACGAAGTTCGCAGATGACTGCAAACTAGGAGTCATAATCGAAACTCCTAACGATGTGGATATCCTACAAAAGGGCCTCTCTGAGACAGATGCCTGCTGTCAAAGCCATAGCCTCAAGCTCAATGCCAAAAAGTGCATTGTCATCCACTTTGGTAAAAACTCTGTACCCATGAACTACAACATAGGCGGTAGTATACTTAACACCGAAAGTGTGATGAGACCTTGGGACACAGGTGGACAGTAGTCTCTCCTTTGATAATCACATCGCCACTGTAGTCAGGAAATCCTTCTATGTGGTACACCTCATCACAAAAAAGAAAGGTCATTGTTCCCCTCTACTCATCACTCATTAGACCCATTATAGAGTACAACGCCCCTTTTGGTGTGTACCTCACAGGACATCTACAACAACTGGAAAGGCCGTAGAAATACCTCACAAAGAGGATTACCAACCTCAAACAGATGCCCTACGCAGACCGTCTCAAAAAGCTCCAGTTTTTCTCCGTCGCATATCGCCTACTCAGAGGTGATCTCTGCATAACATACAAAGCTATGTCAAACCCAGAGCTGTTGGATATGCTCCACTTAAAGAAATCCCAATCCCTCCGAGCTACATGCTCTAGGGACCTAAACCTTGTCACCACAATAAACAGAATATGCTGGAGGGATAGATTCCTGTCGCAGAAACTTCCCATACTCTGGAATGAACTACCTATCTATATCAATCAAAGCTCCTCATTAGCACTCTTTAAGAAAAATCTTGATGATTGGATGGGAAATAGTAAATTCACCCCAGGGATCAGTTCTGTGGCTCTGCTCGACAGTGGCACAGGAAAATAATTTTCTTGGGTGGCAAAAACCAGGGTACCTTTTTGGCTGGGCTTGTATAGGCCCTAGGGCCGATAGCCTAGTACCTACCTATGAACCTATAGACAGTTTAATAACATGGGCTTGTGTATAATAACACTACTGTTTTAACTTGTCATAAGTGACATACACTATATTGAACATCAAGGGGGAAGCATGATGATTTTCTCATATAAGTAAATGTGCATAACAAGTCATGTAATTGCTTTAACTTGAGTTGTGGTTTTGTAATACATTTTGACCATACATAATACTTAAGCTGTTACCAAGGTAACTAATGTTTTGTACATGACATCAGACTGACAAAGTTGTTCAAGGTAAACAGTAGAAGCTTGAACTAGGAATGTCACAGAATGTAACAATCACATTCTGAACAAATAGTATTAAATTGACAGTAATCACTCAGTTTAACCTTTGCTGATTATACAAAATAGAATGTTGCCATTTAAATCTAAAACCTTCAGTATATGCCATAAAATGGCAATTTATGAATATGGGAAGGGAACTTGTAATCATTAATCACAATAAGTGAATTTGTTTTTAACCTATAATTTCACTCATTTTATAATAAGAAATGACAGATATGAAAATCCTTATGTGCAGAAAATGGGGGCGGGGATGCACTGATAATTAAAATACAGTAACTTTCATAAGTGTTTACATAAAACAAACTTGATGCTTTAAGTAATTTAGCAGCAAAGTGATTACTTAAATGCTGGCAAACAATGAAATATAACTTCTGATATATCTAGTAAAATACATTGTATTATAAACATTAGGTATAAATATTATTGCCATCTATTTATATTAAGTAATAAGTTTTGAAGGACTTCATCAGTAAGGGTGAATATGTTAAGTAACTGTGTGGTATAATCTTTTACTGAGGTTTTATGTATGATACATCCTACTTT